>NW_007048933.1:95054-104086 GCF_000164805.1 Carlito syrichta
CCAGTCTGGGCGACAGAGTGAGACTCCGACTCAAAAAAAAAAAAAGAATGGGATGGATGCGAGGAGATAAAGGAAAAGGGGGAAGAAGAGATGCGAAAGAGAAAGAAGAAAGAAAGAAAAGGAAGGAGTAGAAAGAGGTGAAAGCAGGGCTGGGTCCATTTGGCGTGGGGTTTCCCTTGTGGTTTCCTGTGCGTGGACGCTCCGGTCAGGATGGAGATAACAGGAGCGCCTGGACCTCTGAGGTCAGGAGCTGCTTTCGGGCGTGACTGGCCAGTCTGTCCCCAGGGCCTTCCCACCCTGACATCCTGACTCTGGCCGGCCTGAAGGCCCAGCCCAGAGCTCAGACCTCCGGTTTGAAATGCAATGGACGGCTGCAGAGGGCTGCTGTCTCCACACGCCTCCCTTCCCGTGTCAGCCTTAGGGGCACCTCCGGGCTGGTGAAGCCCAGCCGCCGACCTTCCCAGCGCAGGGTCTCCTCACCGCCTGCTCACCCTGCCTGGTCTGGGGGACGTGGAGCCTGATGGGTCCTTGTCCCAGAAGGTGTCAAAACCCAGCCCCACCCGCAGCCCTGTGCACTCTTCTGATGCCCCAGAGGCCGTTCGGCTTGGCATCCCCTCCTTTCGTGGCTCTGTCATTTAAGCACTACCACTTAGGCAAGGAGTCAGGGTTGAGGAAGGGACAGGAGTTGTAAGTCCTTGGCGGCTGACAGAGTTGAGTAAAAAAGAACCCTGCTGGACCGTGTCTGGGAGGCCAGGGTCCTGCTCACGTTTGTGCCGGGGAGGTGCCTCAGGCCCTAAAACGTGTTGGGGGAAGGAACGAGCAAACCCTAGCAGGCTGGTTGAGGTGGGAGGAAACGTAAGTTCGTTTTCTGTTTTTTTTAATTTTAGGGATGTGGGGTGCAATGTAGGGTTAGGTCTACAAATGCTCATTGCTGATGCAGGGACCCTTGGTGACGAGGTGTGATGCCCCTCCCTCCGCTGGCCGTTTCCCTCAACTGCCAATCCTTTCTTATAGTATTAGAGACTCCAACTCAAAAAAAAAAAAAAAAAAGTTGAAGTCTCACTCTGTTGCCCAGACTGGAGTGCCCTGGCCGCTCCTGGCCACCGCAGCCTCGACCTGCTGGGCTCTGGCGATCCTTCCACCTCGGCCTTCCAGGTAGCTGGAATTACAGGCACACACTACCACGCCCGGCTGATTTTTTGATTTATTGTAGAGATGAGGTCTCGCTGCCCAGGCGGGTCTCGAACCCGCAGGCTCAGGCCATCCACTCACCTCAAAGCGCTGGGATTACAGGCTGAGCCACCGAGACTGGCAAAAAAGAAGAAATTTAAGTTTAATACTCGAAGTTGCTGCTAAGTTGTTGTTATGCTAATGAAGTTTCCTGACGTGTCAGCTCACTTGACCTCTGTGCTGGGAAGGTCTGGCCTTGGGTTGGAAGGGAGAGCGAGCAGTAAGGTTGCCAACTGTGTTGTCTGTCTCGATTCCAGTCCCCCGTCAGTGAGGACACTGGAAGAAAATGGCACCCGTCCACTGCCCGCGAGGACGATGGTCCCGGCCTCCTCCCCGACTCCCCACCAAAGCCGCCACGCGCTGCTGCCATCATGCCTGCCGGTCAGCCCCGGGCCCCAGCGAGCTCTCCCGGGAGACGGGCCAGCGTCCCGTGACCACCTGCCAGGACAGCCAGCCTTGGCTCCACCAGGGCAGAGTGCCTCGCAAGTAGACTCTAGGAGCGTTGTCTTTGAGATCCGCCTTTGCATGAGTATTTATTTGGGGAGAATCTTCCGGTGTTCCATTGTGATCATCAGAAAAAAGAAAACAGAAGAGAAGTCGTAGCCTTTTTTTCCTAGCAAGATAAACCCTAACGCCATTTTTTCTGATTTCACAGCAGGGACAGTTGGGCGACGTTTCACAGAGACCCTCTAGCCACGTGTTTTCATTTCCAAAGCCCTGTTTACAGGACTGGCCTTCCTTACGGAGGCAGAAAACGATGCGAGGAATGCCGGCGCTCCCGGACCGGCATGTGGCTTTCACCCTTCCTGGAGCCTGAAGCATCCAGTTGCCCCACTCAGTGCACGCCTGAACTTGTCAGGAACACAGGACGAGCACGGGTGTGCTTTCTGAATTCCAAACCAAGTACGAAGCAACACATCTTTTCCTGTTGTTTAAGGGGAGCTTTTTTTTTTTCTTAAACCAAAGGAGAAATACAAAGCAGGGCTGCGGTTCCCTGGGCACATCCGCGTGTCTGATGCCGGCCTGCCTTTTCCCCTCTGGCCGTGAGCTCCACACTTGGTACTGGTGTCACGTTTTCTGGATTGGCACAAGTTGGTCGCCCGCAAGGAGAGGCCCGCTTTTGCGATTCTGTCTGCCCTCACACAAGTTGTTAGAAACCGTGTCGGGGTTTGTCCTAAATTCGTGCAGTCCTGCAGTGCTTTGCCTGCGTCTGCTGTTTGGACACTGCAGGTGGGCATTTCACAAGCAGTCAGTCTCTTCAGTTGAGAGGGAGGACTCAGCTTCTTCTTTTTGTTTCTTTTAATTTTCTTTTGTGCTCAAGCGTGTTTCCAAGAGTTATAGCAAGCTGGTGTCTAATTTTCACCGCTGTTGCGAGTGATGTAAATGATAGTTTGAGTTTTTGTAGGATTTTAAAAATAAAGCACTTACTCTGAATCATTTGAATTGATTTTTAATTCTTTTATTTAGAATATAGTTGAAAAGCTGTAGTATTCAAATTCTCCTGGAAGAAGACTAGACATATTTTGTGAACAGAAAAATAGAAGACATTATATTTTTGTGAATTAAACTTACCCACTTTTGTTGAACACAACATGATTTACAAATATTTTCTTTATTGGCAGATTTCAGTAAACGAAATTATTTATTCTCTCTTTGGGACTGGGTCTTGTTCTCATAAATTATGCTATCGAAATACATATACTCTTTGGGTAGATGAACTATTCATAAAGAAGGAGGTTTTTATTAGATTATTTCTCAGGCATGAATGATAATTCATGGTTTTATGATATTTACTATTTGGGGGGCCGTTTTGATGCTCTAAATTTAGGACATAGTCAAACTTGAATATTCAGAAGATAAATTTGCAGACAACAAGTTAGAATGAGGGTTTAGAGTGAGAAGTCAGCTAAGTGTTTTCTCAAGTGGGTACATGGTTTTGGCCTCTGGGGAGAAGCTTCCAAGCCAGACTTTGTTCGCTTTAATCGTCTCTTGAGATGGTAGAAAGTGTTTTCTCAATTTCCTTTCTGTGTTGAACACAAACATCTGAAAGCTGTGTGTGACCCGAGACTGTTTCTGCCCAACCAAACACACAGGTGCAAACTTGGTTGGAAAATTGTGTATTTTAAATGAAAATACAGTCGTTGAGTGTTTTGTGATTTGTATTCAGTAGTAATTTTATCATACTTTTTTTTTTTTTTGAGTTGGAGTCTCACTCTGTCGCCCAGACGGGAGTGCAGCGGCCGCTCCCGGCTACCGCAGCCTCGACCTGCTGGGGCTCTGGCGATCCTTCCACCTCAGCCTTCCAAGTAGTTGGAACTACAGGCGCGCGCTACCATGCCCGGCTAATTTTTTGATTTATTGAGAGATGAGGTCTCACCAAGTTGCCCAGGCGGGTCTCGAACCCGCGGGCTCAGGCCATCCACTCACGTTGGCCTCCCAAAGGCGCGGGATTACAGGCTGAGCCACCGAGCCCGGCTATCATACTATTTTTATTATAAAAGTTACAACATGTACGTTGGAAAATTCAGAAGAGCCCAAAGAAGAAAACAAAGTTTTTTTGGTGTTTTTTTTTTGAGTTGGAGTCTCGTTCTGTCGCCCATGCTGGAGTGCAGGGGCACGCTGCTCACAGCCACCACAGCCTCGACCCGCTGGGCTCCGTCAATCCTTCCGCCTCAGCCTTCCAAGTCGCTGGAAACACAGTCGTGCGCCACCACACCTGGCTAATCTTTTGATTTATTGTAGAGGTGAGGTCTCGCCAAGTTGCCGCGGCTGGTCTCGACCCCATGGGCTCAGGCCATCCACTCTCCTCGGCCTCCCAAAGTCCTGGGATGACAGGCTGAGCCACCGCGCCAAAGAGCTTTTTGAGAAAGGAAGAAACCAACGCTGGTCCCCTGCTGTCCACAGAGCCCTGGCGCCTGCCTCTCCACTCGACAGGCCCGGTGCGCCCTCGCCCACCCGCGGCCTCCTGCCACCTGGCTGTGGTGACTCCCACCTAGGGTGCCCACATGCTCGTTCACGTTAGCTCACGACCGCCTGCTGTTGAACTTTGCCTGCGGCCAGGGCCTGGCCGTGGCAAACAATAATTCAGTCAACAAATGACAAAGGCCCAATACCGTGCAACTGCTGCCTGGAAGAAACTCCTGGAAGTCAGAATTCCCAATCGAGCCGCGTCCCTGGGAGGCCCCGCAGGGCGTCTCGGTGTCTGTCCCATCTGCTGCCCTGCGCCCACCTCAGCACCAGCGAGGCGGCCTCTCTCTTCGGACCGAGAAGCAAAAAATATTATTATTATTTAAAGTGACCACCACGCCTGGCTCATTTTTTGATTTTTTTGTAGAGACGAGATCTCGCGATGTTGCCCAGGCTGAGCTCGAACCCCCGAGCTCAGGCAGTCCTCCCACCTTGGCCTCCCAAAGTGCTGGGATGACAGGCGTGAACCACCACACTGGGCCAAAAAGAGATTATTTAAATCTCATTATTAATGTGTTTGTTTAAATCAGGTCACTAATGAGCAATACTTTTTATTGCTCATTAGCTATTATTTGCAGATTGCTTGATTATGTCTTTTATACTTTCCTTTTGGAGTGATTCTGGTGAATTTATAGAGTTTTTTTTTTTTTTACTCATCAAGACTATTAACCCTTTGTGTTCTAATTTCATTTATGCATGTTTGACATGGTATGTACTTTTTGGGTAAAATTTTAAAAAGATTATCCCCCTAATGAAGTTCCAAATGTAAAAGCTCAAGCAAATGAGAGGACTGATATTTAATTAACAGGGAAACACCATTGATTATAAACCTAAATGGCCCTGCCAGAAACTTTTGTAAAATTACAAGAAAAGTCCTGAGAGACTTTGGATGCTTTTTTTCCTCTTACGATTTTGCTCGATTTTCAATTGTATTAAATACAAGAGGCAACATCAAAAATGTTCCAGTTCAGGCCAGGGCCAGGGCCTCACGCCCGTGATCCCAGCCCTTTGGGAGGCCAAGGCAGGAGGGTCGCTTGAGCCCAGGCGTTTGAGACAAGGCTGGGCAACATTCCGAGACCTCGTCTTTACCAAAAAATGAAAAAACCAGCCGGGCGTGGTGGCACACACCTGTAGTCCCAGCTGCTTGGGAGGGTGAGGCAGGGGGATCGCCTGAGCCCACTGGGTCGAGCTGCGGTGGCCGCGATCCTGCCCCTGCACTCCAGCCTGGGTGACAGAGTGAGACCTCGACTCCAAAAACAAACAGAAAAACGTTCAAGTCCAAGCTCCTTTTCTTCCGAAGGGAGTCCTCGAAGCACCTTTGACATTCTTTATACCGAAAGGAGTCAGGAAGAAGAGGATGTGACTTTGGTTTTAGGCGATTTTACTTTTAAGCTCGTGTGGGTCGGGACGCCGGCCCGACGCCCTCCTTCCTGCCCGGGCAGTGTCGCCGCGACCCTCCTCGCTCAGTCTCCCCTTGGAGGGTCCCCAGCCCCTGCGAGATCCGCGTTCCTGCCCGGGACGAGCCCAGGCGTGCCGCGCCAGGTGGCCTCTGGGCGGCGCGGAGCAGGCTGGCCCGGCGGCCTGCGAGGCGCGAGGGCCCCATCTCGCGGCCACGCCGAGTCACTGGAGCAGCTGCGGGTTTCGTCATCGCCGGCCGCCAGCCTCAGGCGCTCCTCCGAGGCCCTGGGTCTTCGAGCCCGTCACTAATGCGGTGGCAGCATCAGTACCTGAGCGTGGTTGGAAGTGAAGACGCCATTGCTTTGGTGTTCTGTCCCTCCGCTTCCAAGCCTGAAGCTTCTCATCGGCATTCTGTTAAGTGTTTGTGGTTAACACAGAGGGAGCCGATTTTTATGCTTAAACTGGGTAAAGCATAGAAAACTGAGGGGAAGTCCTCTTTCAGCCCCCCGCATTGGGAACTTTTTTGTCTTCTTACAAAGAATGACGACTTTTTCAGCTCTGGGGGAAAAAATTGAGGAAATCAGATAAGTGAAGAGAAGAGCACAACAGTGACCGGCAGTCTCGCCTCCCAGAGATACGTGTTAGTGTTTTGGTAGATGATTCTTAGGTGTTGTTGCCTCTACATGTGTCTGTCTGCACACATCGCTTTTTTTTGAGTCGGTCTCAGTCTGTCACCCAACCTGGAGTGCAGCTCACAGCCACCCTGGTGTCGACATGCAGGACTCCAGTGATCCTTCCACCTCGGCCTCCCAAGGAGCCAGAACTACAGGCATGCACTACCACGGCCGGCTGGCTTTTGATTGACTGTAGAGACGAGGTATTGCCAAGTTGCCCGGGCTGGTCTTGAACCCCTGGGCTCAGGCAGTCCTCTTGCTTTGGCTTCCCGAAGGGTTGGGTACAGGCATGAACTGCCACGCCCTGGTTGGAGGATGCTCTTACAGCTAGAGCCCAGTACGGCCATGTAGCTGGTGGGGTGACCGTGCTGGGATTTGAACCGTGGCAGGCAGGCTCAGAGCCCAAACCCCACGTCCTAACCAGGTAGTTCTTTTTTTTTGGTGTAGGAGTCTCACTCTGTCGCCCAGACTGGAGCGCAGTGGCCGCTCCCGGCCACTGCAGCCTCGACCTGCTGGGCTCCGGCGATCCTTCCGCCTCAGCCTTCCGAGTAGCTGGAACTGCAGGCACGCGCCACCACGCCCGGCTAATTTTTGATTTATTGTAGAGATGAGGTCTTGCCAAGATGCCTGGGCGGGTCTCGAACCCACGGGCTCAGGCCATCCACTCACCTCGGCCTCCCAAGGCACGGGATTACAGGCTGAGCCACTGAGCCCAGCTCTTCAGTTCTTAATACTTAAATAGCCTAGTTTAAACGAAACTATTTTTTTTTGAGTCGGAGTCTCACTCTGTCGCTCAGACTGGAGTGCAGGGGCCGCTTCTGGCCACCACAGCCTCGACCTGCTGGGCTCCAGCGATCCTTCCGCCTCAGCCTCTGAGTAGCTGGAACTACAGGTGCACGCTACCACACCTGGCTAATTTTTTGGTTTGTTGTAGAGATGAGGTCTCGCCAAGTTGCCCAGGCGGGTCTCGAACCCGTGGGCTTAGACAATCCACTCACCTCGGCCTCCCAAAGCGCTGGGATTATAGGCTAAGCCACTGAGCCCTGCCACCAAATGGTTCTTGACATCATGGGCTAGGGGTGTCACTTGCTATTTTCATGGGAACCTAAGCTGCTTAACACATTTATTTAGAGTTGGGATCTCACTGTGTTGCCCCGGCTGGAGTGTGGTGGCACAATTGCAGCTCACCGCAGCCTCGACCTCCTGGGCTCGGGTGATCCTCCTTCCTCAACCTCCCGAGTAGCTGGGACCGCAGGCACGTGCCACCATGGCCAGCTAATCTTCTGATTTTTTGGTAGAATCAAGGTCTCGCTGTGTTGCCCAGACTGGTTTTGAACTCCTGGCCTTAAGCGATCCTCCCACCTCGGCCTCCCAGAGTGCTGGCATGACAAGCGTGAGCCCCCCCGCCCCCGCACCCAGCCAGAACAGGCGAGCCACCAAGGAAGTCTGCTCTGCGGAAGCTTCTGCCCGCGTGGCTCTCTGTTCTCCACGGGAGGCGACAGGCCGCTCGGAAGCCGTTGTCTTTCCGGCTTGGGCAGTCGACACGCGTGCTTCCCGTGAAGCGGCCACCAGGCCCGGGCCTGGAGTCAAGCCTGCCTGTCAGGCTCTCCCCGGCCGACGCGTCGCAGCCTTGCTCCTGTGGCCTCCCGGAGTCCCACGGCCGGTCCCACCTGCCCACCTGAATGTCCAGCTCCGGAGCAGGACGCGAAAGCCCGCTGTCCCGCGGCCCCTCTGCTCGCGATGCTGCAGGCCAGCCCCGACGGCCCCGGCCTCCCCCTGCCACTTCACATCTCAGCCGCCACACGCGGCCGCCTTGGAAAGCCGCCCGGGGGCGCGGTCAGGCCTTGAAGAGCAACTCGTGGGACCGTTGTCCCGCCAGGAGCGTGGTCTTCACGTCACGTTAGTGACAGGTAAATCCCCTGGGCGTCATGGAGGTAGCAAGGCCCGCTGGCGTCCGTCCGTCACCCAGGGCAGGACAGCAGGCGTGGCTGGGCCACGGGCCGAGCCCGCGGGAGAGGCAGGTCGCCGCCCGGACCGCCAGATGTCCTCATCTCCAGCGTGACGGTTCTACCCTTCGCCAAACTGTGCCGCTTCTGTGATTTTAAAGACAGTCCAGGCTTCTAGCAAGCATGAATGGGCGAGTTCTCACATTTTACGTTGTATCTGGCTCATAGCTGAGATTTTGCTTTTCAGACTTCTTTGCGTTTCTAGATGACCCAAAATACAGCTTTTGACTTGGTGCGCGAACGCACCAACATGGGCTTCGTGCCGTTATGTTCGCTTTAAAGTGTATCAGCACAATTTTCTAAAGCCAGTCGCGGTGACGCACGCCTCTCGCGCCAGCCCTTGGGGAGGCGGAGACGAGAGGCTTGCCTGAACCCACGGGTTCGAGACCCGCCCGGGCAACTTGGCGAGACCCCGTCTCTACGATAAAGCCAAAGCAGCCGGGCGTGGTAGCCCGCGCTGTGGTTCCGGCTACTTGGAAGGCCGAGCGGAAGGATCCCGGAGCCCAGCAGGGCGAGGCTGCGGTGGCCATGAGCACGCCCCTGCCCTCCAGCCTGGCTGACACGGCGAGAGGTGTGTTAAAAACGCTTTTGTAAACTTAATTTCTAGAAGTGATTTTGAGTGACCACTCGCGGCACTTTCCACGCTTTTCCGTCCCAGCCGTGCTGCCCGGGTCGCCAGCGCTCACTCGGGTGGACGGAGCGCCGGCCACACCCGGTGACCCATCAGGAACAAGGAGCCGAGGACGGGCCGGCCGTC
>NW_007048933.1:104753-105077 GCF_000164805.1 Carlito syrichta
TTCCAGGCCCGCGGCCGCGCGCCGACAGCCCACCGCACACGGGGAAGGCCGAGGCGCGCACGTCCCTCGAGGGTTTGGGCCCTCCCGAAAGAGCAGGGCTGGCCTGGGGCTCTTGAGCGCGGAAGGTGCCGGCCCCAGTTCCCGCTGCCAGGGGGAGGCGAATGCCGGAGGGCACCTGCCTGCTTCGCCGGGTGCCTGCGAGTGGCCATCCGCCCGTTGCCCTTGCTCTCTGGGGTTTTTCGGGTTTCTTGGAGTCGGAGTCTCACTCCGTCGCCCAGACCGGAGGGCGGCGGCCGCTCCCGGCCTCCGCAGCCCCGACCCGCT
>NW_007048933.1:105262-111195 GCF_000164805.1 Carlito syrichta
GCTACTTGTAAGGCTGAGGCGGAAGGATCGCCGGAGCCCAGCGGGTCGAGGCTGCGGTGGCCGGGAGCGGCCCCTGCAGTCCAGTCCGGGCAACAGAGGGAGACTCCGACTCACAACAAAAAAAAAACAGCATCACGCATGGGCCGCCTCCTGCTCCAAGTTCCCTGTGACTGCTCTTTTAAGTCGGTCCGAGGCGACACCAGAGCGTCAACTGGGTCAGCCACCAGCTGTGCCGTCTCCTGTATCCTCCTCCAGATCCCCAGAGGGTTCGGACGGTCAGTCGGTTGTTTTTTCATCTAACAACCCCGTCTCAGCGTGCACCTGCCGACAGCAGACAGGGCGTGCTGGTGGCCGCAGTGCAGTGGTAGCTGGAGGGGCTGCAGGTGTGACAGCCCCCACAGGGCACACAGGGCCCAGGCCAAGGAGCCGCACCTGGCACTTGGGCCGCGTGCCGGTGCATCGGCCACCTTGAAAGCTTGAATTTGCACTAGAATTCTTACATTTAGGGCGGAACCAGAGTCACGAGAGGGCTGTATTCTGAGAAACATAGCCACTGTTGGTGTGAGTTGGCACAGAAACTCTATGATTGAAAATGTAGCAACAACTTTTACAATTTTAAGTGCCTCGACCAAGCACGGTGGCTCACACCTGTTATCCCAGCATTTTGGGAGGCCAAGGTGGGAGGCTTTCTTGGGTCTAGGAATTTGAGACCAGTCTAGGGAACATAGTGAGACCTAGCCCCTACAACCAATTTAAAAATTAGCTGGACATGGTGGTGGCGTGCCTGTAGTCCCAGCAACTCGGGAGGCCAAGAAGGGAGGATCGCCTGAGCCCAGAAGGTCGAGGCTGCGATGAGCCGTGATCATGCCACTGCACTCCAGCCTGGCAACAGAGTGAGGCCCCCACTCTAAAGTTTTAAGTGCACTGACTGTTTGACCTGGGAATCCCACTTGTAGGAGTTTATCCTGCAAATATCACGTGCAAAGACGTTCGTTATTTGAATAGCACAGGATTATGAACAAGCTGAAAGCCAGCAAGAGGCTGATTAATGCAGTGAAGTCTGACGATTCAACAGCTGACAAGGAATAACGGATTATTTCTTACAGAATAATAAGGAATAACAGCTAAGAAACAGTCGAAAATGCGAGGCACACGGCGTTGTGTCTAGAATTCCGCCTTTTGGTGAAAAAGAAAACACAAGGCGAAGCCCCAACCCCGGGATGACCTTCTGGCGGCGGGCCCTCGGAGCACGGGCTTGCCCGCTGGGAGAGTGCTCGGGGAGCCTCGGCCTCCGCGGACCAGCTGGCGTTCTCGGGCGAGGCTGTGTCTGGTGTCCGTGAGCTCTGGAGTCTGTCCACGCATCTGCCCGTTTGCCAGCGCACGGCCCGCACCGCCCTGAGTGTCCAGCAGGGTCTGACCCCAAACGGCTTGACCGGCCCGGCCCCCGGGCCGCACTCGATTCACCGGCTCTCGCCCCAAGCGACTTTTTGTTTCTCCCCCGGATGAAAAGGTCCTCAAAGAGGAACGTGTTGCCGAGGTGGTGAGAAGCACTCCCGGCATCAGGGCGGACCCGTTCAGACGCCGTTTGGCGCCGAGGGGAAAGCCCCTCGGGGGGAGCCTCGACGCCCGCGGGAGTCCTTGGAAGGGGCCTGAGCTTTGAACATGTGAGAATAAGCACACACCTCCTACAGACTCCGTGTTCTGGGTCTTCCTTGTGTATGCTTGTGCTATGGACAAACCGAAGATCCTGGCTGCACTGGGTGGCTCAGCCTGTCATCCCAGCACTTTGGGAGGCTGAGGCGAGTGGATCACCTGAGCCCCCGGGTTCGAGACCCACCTGGGCAGCAAGACCTCATCTCTACAATAGATCAAAAAATCATCGCCGGAGCCCAGCAGGTCGAGGCTGCGGTGGCCAGGAGTGGCCACTGCACTCCAGTCTGGGCGACAGAGTGAGACTCCGACTCAAAAAAAAAGCAAAACAAAACAAAACAAAAACCAATAGAATATCCTTAAACTGCTCAACTGAACAAGGAGAGTGACAACTGTCTGCAGGAGCAGAGCCAGGTCGCAGGTAGGTGGGAGAGAGGCCGTCCACTGCTTCCATCCCATTTTGCATTGTGGACTGCCTGTAGACTGTTCATTTATTTTCTGAGGTGGGGCCTCACTGCATCACCCAGGCTGGAGTGCGATGGTACCATCACAGTTCACCACGGCCTCAACCTCCTGGGCTCAGACAATCCTCCGGGCTTGGCCTCCCGAGTAGCTGAAACTACAGGTGTGCCCCACCACACCCGGCTAATTTTTAAATTTATCATAGAGATGAGGCCTTGCCAAGTTGCCCAGGCTGATCTCGAACCTGTGGGCTCAGGCAGTCCTCTCACCTCATCCTCCCAAAGTGCTGGGATTGTAGGTGTGAGCCACGGTGCCGGGCCAATAACTTTTGACTCATCTTACCCCCCCCACATTATAAACCAGCCTGGGGGCGTGGCATGTGTCTGTGGTCCCAGCTACTCGGGAGGCCGAGGCGGGAGGATCCCCTGAGCCCAGGAGGACGAGGCTGCAGTGAGCTGTGATCATGCCACTGCCCTCCAGCCTGCATGACCGTGTGAGACCCCGACTCAAAAACAACAGCAAACAAAACAGCCAAGTACTTTCTGGAAGACACCGTCGGGAGAGGGACCGTGGCGTCCCTTCCTGGCTGTGGGCCGAGCACAGGGAGGGAAATCTGACCCCGCCCCGCCGGCCCCTGCTTCCCAGGACACCATGACAATGGTCTGTTCAGAGATGCCCGTAAGCCCTTGGAGGGCTGAGAATTAAGTTGCTTATTAATTCATGTAGCCTTGACCTACATATGGTTGAGTAATCACGGGCCATCTGGCCTCCTTAATTAACATGCAGGGACCAGGCGGTTCTTCCCTCCTCCTGGGGATGCCGGGTGAGTCCTGTCCAGGGCCCGGGCCAGCCCGCCAGTGCCCTGACAACTGCCACCGCGTGCACCCGCTGCTCCTGGGAGCGCCTTGTGGCTCTAGAGGCCTCCCGCCGACCAGCCCTTCCTAGTTCACGGCCAGAGGCGATCGGCACTGGCAGGTTTTCTCTCTGGGTCGGAGGCGGGTGGGACAGTCTCCCAGACGCCCGGGTGGCATCTCCCGCAGGCCTCCAGGTCTCACGGGCCTCACCTGGGTCCTGTGGGAGGGGCAGATTAAAGCGGACGTCGGGGGTACGGCCTCCTCCCGCGTTGAGGGAATGTGACGGGCTCAGGCGCTGTCATCTCAGGCCAGACCCTCGCTGACGGTCCCTGGAGGGGCTGTGAGTGTTCACCACCAGAAAACGCTGGCTTGCTGTGTGGAGGCCCTGGCCTGCGTGTGTCACAGCCCTGCCAGGAGGGAGGAGGGGCAGTCCCGTGGCCGCCACCTGCTCCCACCTTGGAGGGCTTTGCCTGCAGGGGGGACTGCCACACGCTCTGGCCGCGGGAGCCTCGGTATACCCCTGAGAGGCAGGCGGGGCGGGCAGTGCAGCCCTCAAGCCACAGAGCAGGGAACTAAGAGAGGCCAGACCCCGGCCTCCAGACTCCCGGGACAGTGCTCCCACCGGCCCCGCCCCGATGGGATCCGCACACATCCCTGGCCACGGTCCGTCGCTCGTTGCTGTATCTGCCGTGCCGCACCTCTCGGCGCGCAGGCTGGACCGAGCGGCCCCAACAGACACGCTGGCACCGCGCCCGGGGGCGCGAGGGCGCGGGCTTCAGGGTCTCCCGCTCCTGAATGTGACCCACACGCCAGTCCACCCGCACACAAGTGACCACCACCAGAGCCAGCGGTTGGTTTCTGGCTTTACTTGACCACCGAGGTGTGGGGCACAAGCCAGGATTGGGGCGTGGGTGAGGCGGGTGGGGCGACGTCCGGCCCTCCAGCCAGGCCCGCTTTCCCGGGTTTAGGGCCAGGCGCCCCCCGTGCTGCTACGCGTCCCCCTTCCCCTGGCGGTTCCCCGCGACTGCCCATCCCTCCCGGGCTCTGGCGAAGAGAGCTCAGGCCCCGCTTATGAGTGAGAACAGGCGGCGTTCGGCTCTTGGCTCCTGCGACAGATCACGAGGGGTGATGGTCTCCAACTCCGTCCAACTTGCTGCCGAGTCCTGGGTCTTGTTCTTCTTTACGACTGCGTCATCCTCCATCGTGTGTATGTACCACGTTTTCTTACCCGGTCCGCTCTCAGTGGGGTTGGTTCCGTGTTTTCGCTGTTGCAAATAGCGCCCCATACATGTGCGTGTGCCGGTGTCGTGTTGGTAGAACGATCTGTGTGTGCTGGATCGCACGGAAGGTCGATTTCCAGTGCCTTTAGGTGTCGCCACGCTACAAGACAACGTGGAAAGAGAAGAGTTGGAAGACTCTCATTTCCCAATGTCACAACGTACTACAAAGCGACACGCATCAAAACAGTGTGGTACTGGCTCTCAGAGAGACGTCTAGACCCACGGGACAGAGGAGAGTCCAGAAGCAAACCCGCACACTGGCGGTCATGCCCCCCTCGGTGGCCCTCTGGTCAACGACGGGCCGCATTCAGGACAGTCACAAGATCATGGAGCTGAAACGTCTCCATCACCCAGTGACGTGATGTCAGGGCACAGCCCGTGCCCCGGGAATTTGCAGTGAACAGACCTCTTGCACTGCCCGGGCTGTGAGAGTCCAGCACATCCAGTGATGTCCAGGGCAGAATACTGGCCATCCGTGACGTGCCACTCGGCTGTTGCCGGTGACATGCAGAACGGGGCCTCCTCTGTGGAAGACAGCTCGTGTCCCCAAAAGTTAAACACAGACGGACCGGGGGATCCAGCCGCTCTGGGTGTCTCCAAAGGCATTGAAAGCAGGGACCCCAGCAGGTCTTGGTATGCCGGCGTCATGGCCTGGTCCACGCCAGGAGAACAGTGGAAACGAGCTGCGAGTGTGTGGACAGACACGTGAGGAACAACGTGGCGTGGCGTACAGTGGACGTGGCCCAGCCTTGGAAGGAGCGCGCTTCTGACACCCGCCACCACCTAGATGGCCCTTGCCCGACGCAGGAGGACACGTACTGTGTTTCCAGGTAGATGAGGTACCCGGAACAGGCAACTTCAAGAGGCGACGTGGAAAACAGGTTACCTGACGCTGGGGGGCGGGGAATGGAGAATTGTTGTGGGTGGGCTTTTTGTTTGCTTCGTCCTTGGTTTGTGAGTCGGGGTCTCACTGTGTCACCCAGGCTGGAGGGCAGTGGTGCAGTCGTGGCTAACCACAGCCTCGACCCGCTGGGCTCAGGCGAGCCTTCTGCGTCAGCCTTCCAAGTAGCTGGGACTACAGGTGTGCGCCAGCACGTCTGGCTAATTTTCTGACTGATTGTAGAGACGAGGTCTCGCCATGTTGCCCAGGCTGGTCTCGAGCTTCTGGGCTCAGGGAATCCTCTCGCCCCGGTGATGGCTTCCGGTGACAGGTGTGAGCCCCTGCGCCTGGTCTCACTTTGGAAAAACAACGTGGCAGTTTCTTGTTGAGTTGAACACACACTTGCCATTTGAACCAGCAGTTCCCCAAAGAAGTGAAAACCTACGTCCATGCACAGGTTTGGTTACGGAGGTTTCATGAGCAACAGCCCCCCAGGAGGAAACCGCTCATGCGGTGGAAGAGCAAACAAGCTGTGGTATGTCCACCCAGTGGGACACGAGTGGCCCGTGGAAAGCAATGAACGGCCACCACACGCAACAACACGAATGGCTCGGAAACTGTAGTGAGTGAAAAAGGCAAGACATCAAAATGCCGCGACCCGCTCAAAAACGGCAATACAGTTGACGGTGAGAGCAGGCCAGTGGCTGCCCAGGCCGGGCACCCTGGGCCGGAGGGGGCTTCCCGGAGTGAGAAAAGTGTTCTTTCGTTTTTAGCTGCAAGCAATTTGTTGTAAAGCCGAGGCCTCAC
>NW_007048934.1:0-994 GCF_000164805.1 Carlito syrichta
CCAACTCAAAAAAAAAAAAAAAAAGAATAAGCCGGGCAAAGAGGCAATCAGCCAAATTTAGAAGATGGTAAGTTATATGGGATAAATGATTCAGTTCCTCCAATGAATAAATGGCATTTTATAAGGTGGGAAGAGAAAGAATAGTTATGGACTAAAAGAGACTTGGGAAACAATGTAATGTGTAGTCCTTACTTGAGCCTACACTAAACCCCCAATTTTAGCACAATTTTTAGACAACAAAGAAAATTGAGTATGGGCAAGGAATTAGGTAATATTAAAATTATATGAATTATTGTTGTTAGAGATTATAATGTCATTGGGGTTTGTTTTTTAACTATCTTGAGTGTTAGAGTTAGTTACTGAACTATTTATGTGTGAAATATGATACTGACATTTGCTTTCAATTACTTCAGTGTCACTGCCACCAACAAAAGTGGAAGAAGAGAGAGATGAAACAAGCTTGGCAAAGCATTATTAATTATTAAAACTGATGAATACATAAAGTTCATAATACTATTTTCTTCTTATGTAATTTTTAAATTTTCTACTAAAAAGTTTCATAAATAAATAAAACCATGGAAGAATATTTTTAAAGAACCAAAAAAGAGTGAGTAAAATTAATTACAAACATAGAGGTTCTGGGGGCCCTGGTGGAGTTAATTCAGACTTTAGTGAAGCATCTTCTGAAGCCTGCCCTTCCAAAGAGAATATCTTCTATTGCTTTTTATAATCTTTGTTCATTGAGATGACAGAGTTTCTATGGAAAGAAAAAAGTTGAAGAGTTAGGAAAGTAGTGAGAAATAGGGAAGAGGGGAAGGGAAAAGATATATGGATATAGATATAGATGTAGATATATATGAATATATCTTTATCGAAGGAAGAGGGAAGGAGAGAGACAGGGAGAGAAGGAAGGAGAGAAGGAGGGAAGGAGAGAAGGAGGGAAGGAGGGAGAGAGGAAGGGACTGAGTGTTGGTGTAAAAAAAAAAAAAAAAAA
>NW_007048935.1:0-1049 GCF_000164805.1 Carlito syrichta
CCTAGGAGGAAGACAGCCTCCCTCAAATCACAGAGCTTAACAATAATGAGACTTAAGCTGGAAGGCAGCCACCACAAACAGGATAAAAATTGAAACCACAAAGCCACCCTGCTGGGTAGATGGCACAAGGAAAATTACAAACTCAGATGTGCTGCAGGGGCTAGAAAATCCGTATTGCCCACTGTCTTTCTTTGACCTTTAGTTTCTCCTGAGGCAAGATTCTTTCCCATACCCATAAACTCCTGCAAGGTCTTACCCCTACTGATCTCCCTGGTCTCTTCTCTCTCCATTCTCCTTCTTATCAAACACACTGTTGTCTCATCAGCTTTCTCTCAGCACCTGGAACATGACAATCTCTTCCACCTCTGGGCCTTTGTGTTTGCGGTTACCTCTGCTTGGAGAGCTCTTTCCTTGGCTTCCCTAAACGCTCAACCTAAAGTGCCTCCTTCTCATAAACTATTGCTGCACCTTGCTTCTTACCACTGAAGGACTCATGAGAATTTACACTCAGACTGTGTATTTTCTTGTTTCCTTATTCACCCTCTGTCTTCATCAATAGAATGTAAACACCAGTGGTGACCACGATCATGTCTGCCTCATTCAATCACTGCTTGAAGAGTGCCAGTTCCAAGAAGGCACTTAATAAGTGAAAGCAGGCAAATAACTGCTCCTGATGTAAGACCAGCAAGGTGAGATTTCATAGTTATGCTTTCTGAATCTCAGACTCTTAGTGAAATTCTTGAAAGCAGGAACAAAAGCTTATCTGACAATTATTAATTTATTTATTCAATCAGCTTGTCACTTGGGGTCTTCTTGTGTCTCAGCAATTATGATAAAAACATTCAAGGGCTTATAATAGCTCAAAGTCTTTTTTTTTCCTTACTCCCATGTTTGCCTATGCATGTCTTAGTGATCTCTCATCAAGGTGAGAATATATATTAGTCCCATTTTATAGGTGAAGAAAGGGAGAGTCAGAGATTAAGAGACCATGCAGCTTTCTTCAAGAGCACAGCTAAGATTAAACCCACTTTCCTCTGTCTCCAGGACCC
>NW_007048936.1:0-1242 GCF_000164805.1 Carlito syrichta
TCGAGGGTCTTCTGGTTTTGTTCACTTTTCCCTCTGTTTTACAGTCTGTCTATTCAGCAGTTTGCAGTCTTGGTCCCAAAGGCGCAGAAAGACATAACGTAGCTGTTGGAGTTTCAAGGTCCTTCGTGGAGTTACTTCGCCAGTCAGAGAGGAAAAGAGCAAAGAAACCAAGCACTTTGTCTCCCACCCTTACAGGCTCTGGCGGTTCGAACTTTCCTTTGGGGACTTTCTTGCCTCCCTAGGGAGTAGCCCTAGGCAGAGACCGTCAGTTGTCCTCTGAGATGCAGCTCGGTCCACGGGGAAACCCCGAAATCTTGGCTCTGCCTCTCAAGGCATGGGATTACAGTTGTCTCTAAAATTCAAATATCCTGAATTTTCTTATACATACATGAACACACAGCATATTTTTATTGGACATTTTATAAATGCATTTACACAGCACATTATAAAAACAGTATTATACAATATGATATTATGTAATTTTTTTAATTGGAAAAGAAAAGACAAATCTCTTTTTACAAAGCATCCTCCAAATGGATGACGGGTCTTTAAAAACCAGCAACCCATTTCCAATTACCTGTTAAACAATTCACTCTCACCAAAGTGGGATTTCTTTTCGTCAAAGCCCTATCAAAGGCTGATATATTTGTATTCCATTACACTGATAAGTCCTGGATAAAGATTAGTGTTCAGTTTCCCACTGGCATCTCGTAAAAGAAATAGAGAACAGGAGGCAGGATTTTTCTCAAATCTGGCCTCGCTGTCTTTCCTCCTACAAATGGTCTATATCTAAAAACCTTTATTCTCATAGCTGGGAAGAAAAGTCTCCCTTTAAATGCAAAGTCAAGGATAGACCTCAGATTCTGTGGGTTTGAAATTTATACCATTGTGCTGGGGGTTGTCCTCTTTAAGAAATGTAATCTAAATCATTTACAGTGCTTTGAAAAGTGACTTGGGAAAGGGGAACCCTGAGGATGAGTTTTCATGGGTTCCAAGGTAAATCTACCTCTGTGCAAACCTCATAAAATAGGTCTCAGCACTTCCTTTTTTCCTTCATTGTCTATTAATCTTCTAAAATTTTAGTCATACTCTCCTTCTATTTCCACATGGTATTTAAACCTGCTCACAATTCTACCACATACATCAGAGAACTTCCCTCAAACCCACTACTATCTTTGGCTACCACTTTTTTCCTAATATTTTTAAAGTCAAGCCTCCAGAAAGTGTTGTCTATGTGCATTG
>NW_007048937.1:0-979 GCF_000164805.1 Carlito syrichta
AAATAAAATAAGTGAATTTGACTTCTGAATAATACTGGTGTTAATAGAAGGTATATTACACGTGTGTTTGTAATTAAATAACAACCCCTTGTGTGTTTCCAGATGTGTGTGGCAGCAGTTTTCTGCTTTTTTTTCTCACCAGTTCATCTATTAAAAATAATTTAACAAAAAACAGTCAACTAGTGTTGTTCTCTATTAACATACAAAGGTTTTTAGCAACCATCATCTATTTAGTTCTACTATATAATAATATTTAAAGAGCCAGTGGATGATATTTTAGGAGCATAAGGCATGGATAGTCTATTCTTTTTAAAGAATTTGCATTTTGTCTGAATTAAAGAAGATTAAGTTAATCGAGTCATTTATAAACAATATAATGGACTATCAACTCAAAGGTTAAATATAATGGCAAAAAGTGTTGATGTAGTGCATTGATAAGAAGTCCACCTGCACGTGACACCAACTCAAATTAGATGAAACATAAATTAATTGACTTGTATAAATAAAATATTTAGTGTAGATTTTAGGCATGGTTGGATCCAGGAAATCTAGCCATTTCATCAGTAATCAGTTGCTTTCTATTTCTCCATTCCATTATCTTCTATGTTGGTTTCGTTTTCATTGACATCCTCACTGACAATATTGCTGCTGTCCTTTCTTGACTCATAGACTCAAAATATAGTGAGCAAAATTAATGAACGTGAAATTTATTCATCTCAAGTCTCATTCCTAGCCTGAACTAATTATTGTGAACAAGGAGAGAATGGTATATATTCAGACTTATGTCCATGCACTTCCAGAGTCGAATAACTGAACATAATAATTTTTCATGGTGGGGGGGTCATTTATCAAAACAAAATTTAGGGACCATAATCA
Organism: Carlito syrichta; assembly: GCF_000164805.1. Lineage (NCBI taxonomy): Eukaryota > Metazoa > Chordata > Mammalia > Primates > Tarsiidae > Carlito > Carlito syrichta. The sequence goes on from NW_007048937.1 coordinate 877, forward strand.
GTGCATATATATGTACATAAAAAATAACAAATCAGAAAATAATTTCTGACACTTTACTTCTAAATTCTTCAACTTGCATCATCTAAAAAAATCAAGATTATTA
>NW_007048938.1:0-975 GCF_000164805.1 Carlito syrichta
ATTTCTCCTTTGGTTTTTTTTTTTTTTTTGGAGTGTGTGGTGTTTTTGGAGTGTGTGGTTGTTAAAAATTGGGTAGATTTAAATACTGATTAGCTCTTGGATGATATTTGGAAGAGAAAAAATTTTAACTTTGTTAGGTGATATGTTAGATTTGTAGTTATGTTTAGAAACAGCCCTTATCTGTTAGAGAATTTGTGGGTGAAATGATATGACATCTGTGATTCTTATTAAAATACCTCAGGAAGAATATGGAAATAGAAGAAATAAGATTGCTTATTTTTGAAACTGAGGGTGGGAGGTGGCTTATTTTTGAAATTAAAAACGTTCAGAAGAAGGTATATTGTTTTGCTGAAATGTGACTTGAACTATCTATAATTTAAAAAAAATAAATATTAATTTTATTAACAGAGAGAAGGCAAGAATATGGGAGAACACAGGAATAGATGGTGTGGGGAATGGGGCAATAACTAAAGATTGTGTGGTTCTGTTTTCAACCTGGTAGTCCAGCATGATGGCCTACAGTGCTCCCGGAATCTAAGAAAATGGATCACATCTTGAGTGAAAAGAAGGGAAGTCTGTGTTGTGGGGTCTTGAGGAAACCAAGATTTAAGGGATGTGTGGCAAAAGAGAAAGCCTCCATCCAAGGAAACTGTGAAGGACCAAAGCATAAAAGTAAAGACATCAAAGAGTAGAACTTAATTAACCCCAGCTGGGGAAAAACCCAGGGGAAGAAGGGGGTTATTGATACCACCATCCTACAGAATGAACTAGTGAGACCCCCTTATCATTCTCCGCATTACCCGAATTGCTGAAGAGAGTGGGAATTACTACTCACAGATCAAAATCTCTATGAGGTGGGTCTTGAGAATCCATGTTTTGTGGAAGCTTCTCTGTGAATCTGAAGGATAAGGTAAGGACTAAAATGAGGTAAAACCTTAGTCAGGGGTATTTCAGTGAATTGACTGGGATAGAATA
>NW_007048939.1:0-1341 GCF_000164805.1 Carlito syrichta
GTCGTTTCTCTTCCATGCAGTCTTTTTTTATTTTTTTGTGTGTCCCGGCGACCACTCATGCTGGAGGGGAAGGTGCTGGGCCTGGTCTGGTTGTGTCTATGTCTACGTCGTCTATGCTCTGTGCCCACGCTGGCTGGTTCTGCCTCTGCTGTGTGTGCTCGGGGGTTGTGCCGCTGATGTCGACTGTAACATCAGCACCGACACAATCACTGTGGGTTTTGCTTTCCTTACTTTCTCCAGTGTGCTGCCTTCTCTGTGTTCTCTTCCAGACTCTTTGGGGATGACCTGGAAGCCTCTTCCTCCTCTGAGGTGCTTTCTCTTTCCTCTGTCCTAACACAGGCTGGGGGTTTCCAGGGAGGAGGAATTTCAGGAAGCGTCTGAGAGACAGTGATGACCCTTAAGCTGACCTCTTGGCTCTCAGGTGTATTTGAGAGTGGGTGGGCAATGAGAAAAGAATAGCTCCTGCCTGAGGGGACGTAAGGGGGGGGAGTCCTTCTGGGGCTGTGAAGAACCCAACCTTCACAGAGATGAGTTTGCAATATGGGGGTTTTGCAGATTGTGGCATCTGTGTTCCAGAGGCCACAGTGGGACATTGTTGAGCAGTGTGGCACCAAGTCGGTGAAGGACCCTGGGTGGGAGGCCATTAGGACCCAGGCTGTTGGCCTTCCCAGGTGACTAGCGGTCAGCTGCCTGACAGCCACAGCCCGGGACTCTGAGGCTGGGGCCGTGGGGAGTGGAGTCTAGTGCGGATCATGCATGTGGCCAGCAGCCCTGGTGAGGTCCTATCCTGCCTGGCACTTGGCTGTCCCTAGGTTCCTTCAACGCTATGGCTATTCCAGCCCAGAGGAGGAAGGAGGAAGGAGCGAGGAAGTGAAGGGTGTTTGGGAAAGTGAAACTTCGGACCTGAAAATGAAGAAATGCAGTGGCCAGTGGGCAAGAATGATAGTGCACATCTGCAGGGATAGTGGCACTGTAGCAGGTTTTCTATGTCTACACATGCAGGACTCTCTGTGCACCATTCACTTGACCCCCAAAACAACCCTATTCAGTTTCTATTTTTTAAGTTTTGGTTAAGTTTAAATTCTGGGGATCTGTGTACAGCTAATGTGGCTATGTTCCATAATGCTGGGGTTGGGGACCCATCACCCAGCAACGGACTTTGGTGCCCCACAGGTAGTGTTTTCACTTGTCTCCCTCCCTCCCCTCTACAAGTCCCACTCTTCGTTGTACCCCGTGTTTATCTCCCATGTACAAGTGAGAACATGGGGGCCTAATTTTCTGTTTCTGCATGAATTCTCTTGGAATAATGGCCTCCAGCTGCATCCATGTTGCTGCAAAGAA
>NW_007048940.1:0-2677 GCF_000164805.1 Carlito syrichta
ATCGGCTTCTGCACTAGACAGAGTTCAGTCTCTTTCTTTCTCCTTATTTCTCCAGAATATTCGTCGACACTGCCCCACCTTCCAGGGACCCTCCAAGTCTCTTTTTGGGGGCTGGCCCCCCATAGAGTTTCCCTCCACTCCACCAACTCTAGACCCGTGAGAGCACAGGCTATTGGTGGCCAGAGTCTCAGAGCTGGCAAAACGGATTTTTGCGTCCAGTTCCCCTCCGACTGGCTGCCTAGCCGTATGTCAATACTGAAAACCACACCATATGCTTGTGCCCTAAACTCACCTCCGGGGTCACGAGTGGCCTGTACCCCAGCTTGGGGAGACCTGGGTCTTCTCCTCAGACGGCCTGCATTTCCCATCTGAGGGGTGATGCCAGCCGCTGGCAGTGATGGCACGCCCGGGGTGCTCGCGAGGCCACATCCCAGCTTCCCAACCTCCCGAGATGTGTCAAGGACGCAGCTGTAACGGTGTCAGAGCTGAATCGGAGGGCGTGTGTCCGGCACCGGGCTGGTGAGGGCGTGAGGGCTGCAGGGCAAGGTGGAACCTGCCGATGTGGAATACGGACCCTCCCGCCCTCCCGCCCAAGGGTTGTGGCCCAGCTGCTCAGGGGAACAGGAACGTTCCCCGAACTCGCCATCTGGGCCCATCTCCTTGGGCCTGTACACCCAGCCCCCCCGGCGCTGCCGAATCTTGTGCCTGCTTCGACAGAGGTGGGCAGCAGAGGGTTCAGCTGTCCATGCTCCGTGGTCTAGTCCTCCCTAGGCTCTCCATATCGCGCCAAGGACAGAGCTTGGCACAAAACAGGCACTCAAGAACTCTTTCCGGCGGACTGCTGAACTAAGAAAGGGTGTGAGTGCTCCATGCACAAGAAGTCTTGGTCAGGTTGAGATAGAGGCTTTGACTCTGGCACAGGAGGACCTGGGTACCAGTCAAGTTCACTGTCTCACAACAGCCCTGCACCCTATTTACTCATGGGGAAATTGAGGCTGGTGAAAATGACACACAAACACACACACGGATGTCCTCAGAGCTCCTTTCTGCAGACTTCAGGGATAGAGTGGGTAGACGGCGGAGAAGCGACCATTCCAGGCATTTCACGTGTGAACTCAGGAGGGCACAGCACCGGCTGCCAGGCCCTGAGCGTGACCTACAGGTATTTTCCCCATTTTAAGGATAAGAAGACGGAAGGTCAGAGAGGTTGAGTGACTTTGCAGAGCTACACAACTTGGGAAGATGGAATGCAGATGTTTTGGACTCCAAAGACTGCACCCTCATTTCCTTGCTGTGTGTGGGAGAAACACCCAGAGCAAAGAATGTTCCCTGACTAGGAGAAGACGAGTGTGCCCGTGGGAGTAGATGTCACACAGACGTCCCTTCTTGGCCCCCATTCCTGCTCCATTCCCTTTTTTTTTGGAGTTGGAGTCTCACTCTGTCGCCCAGACTGGAGTGCAGTGGCCGATCCCAGCCACCGCAGCCTCGACCCACTGGGCTCCGGCGATCCTTCCGCCTCAGCCTTCCAAGTAGCTGGAACTATAGGCACGCGCTACCACGCCCAGCTAATTTTTTATTTATTGTAGAGATGAGGTCTCGCCAAGCTGCCCAGGCAAGTCTCGAACCCGCGGGCTCAGGCAATCCACTCACCTCGGCCTCCCAAAGTGTTGGGATGACAGGCTGAGCCACCAAGCCCAGCCCTCCATTCCCTTTTTAAATCTACATTTAAAAAATTGTGATAAAATGCAACATAAAACTTGCCATTTTAACCCTTTCCAAGTGTACAGTTTTGTGGCATTAGGTCCGATCACATTGTTTTGCAACCATCGCCACCATCCAAGTCTGGAAACTTTTCATCATTCCCAACTGAAACTCTGTACCCATCATGCAAAATTTCCCCTTTGTCCCTCCCCAGCCCCTGGCACCCTGTGTTCTCCTTTCTGTTCCTATGAATTTGGAGAGTCCAAGTCTGCGATCCCCAGCTTTTGTGGCCTCAGGGACTAGTTTCGTGAAAGACAACTTTTTCATGGACTGGGGTGGGGGTGGTGGTTTTGGGATGATCCAAGAGCTTTACATTTTTTTGTGCACCTTACTTCTATTATTACTCCACAGTATTATATAATGAAATATATATTTATATATAATGTAATATCTAATGACATAATCATATATAATTATATGATACGCACAATTATTCACAATTATGCAATACTTACATCACCAGAGGCAGACACACAACGGAAGTGCATCCACTCACTCGCCACTCGCTGACAGTTTTGATGAGTCAGCAAGCCATTGACTTATTGGGGTCTCTGTGCAGTCAGACCTCACTGCTGATGTTCATCTGCATTTGGGAAGGGAGGAAGATGGCGGCAGAGCCAGGTGGACTATGCACGTCCCAGTGTGACTGAGTGAGTGTATAGACAAGTCTGTGTACGTGTCTGTGAGTGAGTGGGCATGTGAGTGACTGACTGAGTGGGGACTCGGGAGCAAGTGGCCAGGGCTCTCCTGGAAAAGTGGCAAGTGCCACAGCGGCTCTGCTTGGACCCTAGCATTTCTAGGGCACAGGAGCTGAGTGCCATATTTTTTTTTTTGAGTTGGAGTCTCACTCTGTCGCCCAGACCGGAGTGCAGTGGCCGCTCCCGGCCACTGCAGCCTTGACCTGCTGGGCTCCGCA
>NW_007048940.1:2697-3271 GCF_000164805.1 Carlito syrichta
CTTTATTTTAGAGATGAGGTCTCGCTGCCCGGGCGGGTCTCGAACCCACGGGCTCAGGCAATCCACTCACCTCAGCCTCCCAAAGGCGCGGGATTACAGGCTGAGCCACCAAGCCCGGCTTGAGTGCCATTTTTAAAACATCAGCAAATACATCATGACTGCAAACTTGAAAACACACACATGCATCAACTCAAATGTTAAAAGAAAACAAATAAATAAATAACTTTTTTGTTGTTGTTGTTGGAGTCTCACTCTGTCACCCAGACTGGAGTGCAGTGGCCTTACTAAGGGAAGTGTGGTCACTCGTAGAGAGAAATAACTTTTTGCTTATTTTTGGTGGTATGTGATCTCTAGGGCCAGAGAATGGTGAGGCTTGAAATCAGACTTCAATTGTTAATTGACTTTCAAAACTATCTCCTTAAGTCTCTCTTGGGTTCTTCAGTAGAGGATAACAATTTCCTTCAACTAGTTTTAAGGCTCCAATAATAATATACATGGTAAAGAGAACCCTGTGAACTGTTGATGTCAATATAAACAGTGAAGCTGCTATGGAGAATCATAAAGTTTCTTCAAA
>NW_007048940.1:3291-12527 GCF_000164805.1 Carlito syrichta
CGCCTCAGCCTTCCAAGTAGCCGGAATTACAGGCATGCGCTACCACACCCAGCTGATTTTTTGATTTATTGTAGAGATGAGGTCTCACTGCTCAGACGGGTCTTGAACCCACGGGCTCAGGCAATCCACTCACATCAGCCTCCCAAAGATGCGGGATTACAGGCTAAGCCACCGAGCCCGGCTCAAAGAAATAACTTTATAAGAACCTCATGATGGAGATAAACAATCACATTTCAATAATCAGCCTGAATATGAATGGACTACATGCACCACTGAAAAGACATAGAATGGCAAACTGGATGAAAAAAAAAACATGATTCACTGGCTTGCTACTTCCAGGAAACTCATCAAACCACAAGGAATACACACAGATTCAAAGTTAGAGGATGGAAAACAAATTTCCAGGTGAATGGATCACAAAAGAAGGCAGGAGTTGTAATCTTAATATCAGATAAAACAGCCTTTAAGCTATCAAAAATTTAAAAAGATATGGAAGGACACTACATAATAATAAAAAGTTCACCCCATCAAGAAGAAATATCCATCCTAAACATATATGTACCCAACACATGAGCACCAGCATTTATAAAGTAACTACTAAGTAAACCAAAAAAAATCTTGACTCTAACACTATTATAGCTGGGAACTTAAATACCACACTAACAACCCTAGATAGATCATTGAGACAAAAAAATCAATAAAGAGGTCCAGAATCTCAACTTGACACTTGACCAAATAGACTTAATAGATCCCTACAGAACACCCCACCGAACAAGCACAGAATATATATTCTACTCATCAACACATGGAACATACTCCAAGATTGATCACATTCTCGGTCATAAATTAAGCATAAACAAATTTCATAAGGTCAAAATACTGCCTAGCACCTTCTCAGACTACAATGGAATAAAAATAAATATCAACACCAACAAAATTCTCCCAAAACCCACAAGGACATAGACACTAAACAGCATGATGCCGAATGACTTCTGAGTCAGCACAGAAATCAAAACAGAAATTAAAATATTCCTGGAAACAAATGAAAATGAAGAAACATCTTACCAAAACCTCTGGGATGCCATGAAATCAGTACAAAGAGGGGAATTTATATCTCTATGAACACACATCAAGGAAATAAAAAGAGAACAAGCTGACAGCCTTGAAATACCTAATGAAATACATAAAATAACTGCAATAACTTGCTTGACATAAGTGACTCCATTTTGTTAAAATCCTCCATCTTAGCTGCCTACCTAACCTAAAAATGACCCCCAATGTATATGTGTGATTACTGTAATGTTCCCATGACCACAGACCCACAACTTTGTTCCCCTGAACTGTTCACGCTGACCGATCATGCCGACCATTTGCAATACTCCCTAACTACAAGTTCCATGTAATTGTACGCTTTGTTAACTGAAATCAAATGTTGCACCAAGAGATTGTTAAGAAATTATTACTTACAAAATTCCCCCTGCCACGTCCCTATAGTTTGTTCCTACACTTTGTTCCTTTTGTTTTTAGTTCCTCATTCCCTGACCCTCCTGCTATGCAGCCAGCCTGCAGATTTTACCTATATAAACTTTTTGCTGCTTTTATTCTGCATCAAGAACTTCTTGGTGAGAGCCTTCTCTTGACCACATGCTAAATAAAGGACTCTTAATTTGAACTTGGTGTGCAGGCGTCACTCCTTCTCACACTTTGGTCATAACATTTGGAGGCCCCAGCAAGAATTCTTCCGCCAGCATGAGCAGCCACCTTGCTCTGACTCTCCCTGGCTGGGAGGAGAGGTATAGGGGAGGTGCCTCCTGAGATTCTCAGGCCCCTTAACCTCTCATCTGACTCTGAGGGGGTTGGAACGACTGCTGGAAGCTACTGCCACAAAAGAACCCATCTGCAATCTCCCAGAAGGTAAGAATTTATTTTTGGTTTTCTGTTTAATTGCTTGGGACTGCAGTTTCTGTTTCTGTTTCTGGTTGAGGGAGATACGACCTGACGAGGTCATCCTTTGGACACTATTCACTGAGCCAAGGCGGTTGAATAGAATTCCTTTGTTTTCTGCCCTGAGGTATTCCAGGGATCCGTAACTTTTCTACTTTGGTACGGACATGTTATTCGTTTGTCCTTGTACCACTTGTTTGTTGTGTGTCATGAAATCCCAAAATTTGAAATCTGTCAGTCCACTGGACTATATGTTAAAGAATTTTTCTGAGCCGGGCTTGGTGGTTCAGCCTGGAATCCCGTGCCTTTGGGAGGCTGAGGTGAGTGGATTGCCTGAGCTCGCGGGTTCGAGACCCGCCTGGGCAGCAAGACCTCATCTCTACAATAAATAAAAAAATCAGCCGGGTGTGGTAGCGCATGCCTGTAATTCTGGCTACTTGGAAGGCTGAGGTGGAAAGATTGCCGGAGCCCAGCAGCTCGAGGCTGCGGTGACCGGGAGTGGCCACTGCACTCCAGTTTGGGTGACAGAGTGAGACGCCAACTCAAAAAAAAAAAAAGAATTTTTCTGTTGCATTTCCTGAGGACTACGGTATCTGCTTCTCAAAAGGCAGTCTCCAAACCCTCTGTAAAACAGACTGGCCTGCCTTTAATGCTGGATGGCCTTCTACAGGATCTCTGGATGTTAAAGTTACTGAATCTGTTTGGAAGGTTGTTAAAGGGAATCCTGGCCATCTGAATCAGTTCCCCTATATTGACCAGTAGCTAAATTTGGTCCAAAATCCACCACCTTGCCTGAAGGCATGTTCTCTTGAAACCACCAGTCAAGTCCTGGTCTCCAAGTCTCTTAGCTGGCCAGGACTCAATCCTCATGTTATGGACCCTCCTCCACCTAAGCCACCTGGTCACAAGTTAAAAATCCTGTCGTGCCCATCACCTGCAGCCTCTGCTTCTTATGGATTATAACCTGTTTTGCCCCCTTCTACTGAAGATCCTCTTAAGGATTTGGTTGGCTGTAACCCTCCACCTTATAATCCTCTCCCTTCTTTGTCTACTGTCATTTCCACCACCTCTCCTTGCTCACAGTCGTCAACAGCCCCAGTTGCAGCTGCAACTGCAGCTATCTCTAGTTCCACCCCCTCTCTGTCCTCTCTGCCTTTGGTCGCCCCTCTCTGGTCTCAGATGGATCTAGCACCTCTCCTTCCCCTCCTGGAAGTTCCTCCTCCACAGGGGGCAGATTGGACTGAGCAGTTGTTTCTGATATATACCCCTTTCTCCTTGTCTGATTTGTATAACTGGAAATATCAGAAGCTGGCATTCTCGGATAAGCCGCAGACTTTGATTTCCTTAATGGAATCAGTTATGCACACACATTACCCCACTTGGAACGATTGTCAGCAACTCCTTGTAACTTTGTTTACTGCAGAAGAGCAGGAACATATTAGGGCTGAGGCTAGGAAGTCTATTCTAGACTCCACTGGAGGCACACAGGAGGAGAGTCAAGAATGTTAAAAGAGATGCTTCCCCTCATTTGCCCAGACTGGGATCCCAACACCTTGGCAGGGTCCAAGGCATTAGATGCCTACCATTGGGCTCTATTAGCAGGTTTGAAGGGGGCAGCCCGAAAACCTATCAATCTTTCTAAAACTACCAAGATTCTCCAGGGACCCGAGGAATCTCCAGGAGCATTCCTCAAGCACCTCCAAGAGGCATTTGGACTTACACCCTTTTTGATCCCACGGCTCCCAAGGTATTAATTTGTTATTTGTGGCTCAGGCAGCTCCAGACATTCAAAAAAAGTTGCAAAAACTGGAAGGCTTTGCAGGAATGAATATTTCTCAGCTGTTTCGGGTACCTCAAAAAGTTTTTAATAATCGAGATGCTGAGAACCAAAAGCAGGCAGTACAGACAGCTGACAGAGTTTCAAGAAGACAAACCAAATTCTGGTAACAGCCCTCTGGGCCCCGAGAGCTGATTCCAAGCCTCCTCATCAAAAGTTTGATAACCAGAAAGGCCAAAAGGGTCAGAAAACCTGACACACTCAGTTGGCAAAGAACCAGTGTGCTTATTGCAAGAAACTAGGACAAAGATTGTCCCCACCACCTACAACAAGAGGACCCTAAGCCAATTCTGGTCCTGCCCTCTGCTGAGAAGACTGGAAATAATTTGGACTGAAGAGGCTGGGGCTCTTTTTCCTTAGGCTCCCAAGAGCCCATGGTAACCACCACTATTGGGGGCCACCCAGTTCAACTCTTAGTGGACACTGGGGCGAACATTTGGTCCTGAAATCACCATTAGGACCTATGTATAAAAAACAAATTTTGGTCCAAGGGGCAACAGGGGCAGTTACTAATTGCAAGTTCACTTCCAATTGGACTGTCAATCTGGGACGAAAGCGAGTTACCCATCCATTTCTAATAGCTCCAGATTGCCCATTCCCTTTTATGGGTCAAGACTTACTTTGAAAGTTAAGAGCCACCATTGTGTTTTCACCTGACAAAACGAAAATATTTATTCCTACTGCATATCAGATGCTATTAACGGTTCCACTCTCTAAAAAATCTCTTTTAACTTCTTCTAAGTCCCCTACTGAGAATGTCTCATCAAGCCTACTTCTACAGTTACAGCAGGAGTTTCCTTTGGTCTGGGCAGAAACCAACCCACCGGGATTGGTGAAACATCATCCACCAGTGGTGGTAAGTCTATTGGCATTGGCTACTCCTGTTCATGTTTGTCAATACCCTATGAGTTTGCAGGTCCAGAAAGGAATTGCTCCCCACATCAAAAGACTCTTAGCAGCTAATATTTTAACACCATGTAAGTTGGCATGAAACACTCCCTTCCTGCCAGTTCAAAAACCAGGAACTTCTGATTATTGAACAGTTCTGGCCTTAAGGGAGATCAATAAGCAGATTGAAACTACTCATCCAACTGTTCCTATCCCATAAACTTTGCTCAGTCTGTTTCTTCCTCAACAGGATTTGAGTACTGGACTTAAAGGATGCCTTTTTTGTATCCCTTTGTCCCCTGTCAGTCAACCCATCTTTGCTTTTGAATGGACAGATTCAGGGGACACCAGTCAGCTGACTTGGACCCTGCTACCACAATGTTTCAAGAACTCCCCAACTCTTTTGGGGGAGGCCTTGCAACAGGATTTGCCAGAGTTCTGTGCCCTACTCCCTGAATGTACTTTGCTCCAGTATATAGATGACCTCTTACTTGTGACTGCAGACCTGGACACTTGTTTACAAGGTACTAAGGCTCTGTTATGGCTCCTCCAAGACTTGGGCTATTGTGTGTCAGTGAAAAAGGCACAGCTCTGCACAACCGAAGTCTCCTACCTGGGATACCAGCTAAAGAAGGGTAAACAAGCCCTGACTTCAGCCCAAAAAGAAACCATTCTTCAGATTCCCATGCCAACCACAAAGAAACAGGTACAGGAATTCCTGGGGTTGGCAGGGTATTGCTGGCTGTGGATTCCAGGATTTGCTGAAATTGCCAAGCCCCTGTACACAACCATGGTAGAAAATCAGCCCCTAAACTGACTGCTACTGAGGAACAGGCATTCCAGCAGTTAAAAACAAGCCCTGACTCAAGCCCTGACTCTAGCTCTCCCAGGTGTTACCAAGCTGCGGGGGTCCAGCCCCTGCAAGGGTCGTGAGGTTTCCTGAAGGAGAGATGGATAGGCGAAAGACAAAAATATTATACTCGGACACCTGCTTCCTGAACAGATGCCATTTAATGTTAGCTAACAGAAAGCTTTTATACCATTTGTAAAGGGGCAAGACAAAGAAAATTCCTTCACGTACATATGCTTTAAAATTACCACCATCTAGCGGTCTAGAAGCGACAAGCCAAGAACACTATCTACTTTTAGTTAATGAGTCTTTATCATAAAGCCAAAAATGATAGTTTTAGTCCAAATTCTCGAATTACAGTCCTTGAAATGTCTCAAGAAAGTTTCCAAGTGCACATTTCTTCCTAGCAGTAGTTTTCTTTCCGGGGCTTTTATGACCTTCAGAGCTTTGTAATCGCCTCTCCTGTCCAGGTGTCTTTGTTACTTTTCTCTTATCCTGCAGTGTTTATTTCTAAAGAAAACTCAAAAGAAACTTTTAGTAATGTTTCCCAGGCCCCCAAGGTTGCTTTCTGTCTTTAGTTAATTTATCATAAAATTATCTAATTAGTATATTATGAGTTCAGTAAAAACCCACTCTATAAACGTTTACTTAAAATTTTAACTATAGAATTAAGTAAAAACCTTAACGATTAATCTTTATCCTAAGTCTGTGAAAACAGTGTTATAAACCACCTACATAACTCCTAGATAAGTGTTAGAACTTATAATGAATTCATAATGAACTTACTATAAACTTGTGCTTCTAAAAAAACCTATGTCTAAACACTAAACTGCATAATCCTAAATCAAATAAGAAGTGAATATACTTATATCATTTTTTACTCAAGCAATATATAGTAACTTATAACCAAGTGAAAGAAAGTATTCTTGATGTGCTTCAGAGTTTAACCCTTGCATATGTTAGAAAAGGCCAAACGGCATAGTGGGAAATGGAAAAATAAACCATGACATTCTCAGGTTAGCTGTGAGTACTTCGCATAAACATGCCATTTTCTTCTTCCACGACTGCACAGAATTCTTCGGCGGTACCAAACAGCAAAGGTGGAAGACAGAAGGGCCTCAGCTTCCCAGGCTCGCCCTGTGGCCCGGGGTCTTTGGCCCACCAGGACCCTGTCAATCAGGTGGGCCTCCAAGGCTGGCTCCCAACACCAAGCCTTTCCACTTGTTCATTCATGAACAATGAGGAGTTGCAAGGAGGTCCTTACTCAGATCTTAGGACCCTGGAGAAGACCAGTGGCTTACTCGTCAAAAAGATTGGACCCAGTAGCCTCCGGCTGGCCCTCTTGTCTCCAGGCCATTGCAGCCATGGCCATGCTAGTTAAGGAAGCAGATAAATTAACTTTTGGCCAAAACTTGGCTTTGACTGTTCCTCATGCTTTGAAACCTTGTTCTGAGGAGCCTCTGGTTGTTGGATGTCAAATGCTCATATCACTCAATATCAGAGTCTTTTACTTGATCAACCAAGACTAACTTTCTCTCCTACTCCGTGCCTCAATCTGGCCACCTTGCTGCCTGATGATAATCTGAAAATGCCAGTTCATGACTATGAAGACATGTTGGACATCTCTCAAGCCAGCCAGTCCAATCTTTGGGACACTCCCTTAAAGCCAGGCTAATGCTGACCTAGTCATGGATGGTAGCAGCCTGATAATAGAGGAAGTCCACAAGGCTGGTGCAGCTGTATCCATGGCTCATGACATAATCTGGTCGCAGGCATTGCCTAAAGCTCAAAAAACTGAGTTAATTGCACTAACTCAGGCCCTACACTGGGGAACAGGAAAACAAGTAAACATCTTCACTGACAGCTGGTATGCTTTTGCCACACTCGATGTGCATGCCATGGTCTACAAGGAACAGGGTTTTCTTACCACAGCAGGTAAAACTACAAAAAACAAGGAGGAAATCTTAGCCCTTCTAGAGGCTATCTGGCTCCCCAAAGAGGTAACTGTCACTCATTGCAGGCAACACCAAAAGTCTAACACATTAGAAGTAACTGGAAACCACCTAGCATACCAGGCAGCTCAAAAGGCACCAGAACTCCCAGTTGAACCACTGACTATCTTGCTAACTAAAAGTTTTCCAGCTCATTCTCTCCCAAAACAGCCTACCTATACCCAAGAAGAAGAGGAACAGGTGGACCTAGCAGGAGCCCATAAAAACTCCACTAGATGGTGGGCCAAAGACTCAAAATTGTCTTGCCTAAAGCCCTCAGACACACCTTGGTAAAACAACTACATTCTACTATCCACCTAGGAGGTACTAAATCAATTGAACTGTTAAACCATTTTTATCAATCAACAACTTGAAAAGCATTGCTGCAACAGCAGCCACGATGTGCCCTGCCTGTCCCAAGTCAATGGAAAACAAGGACCCAAACCTTCAGACGGCATCAGGGCCCGAGGATTAAGTCCTGGAGAAAAATGGGAAATAGACTTCACTGAAATAAGACTTCCTCAAGCAGGATATGGCTATCTACTGGTGTTTATTAATACTTTTTTCTGGACGGGTAGAGGTCTTTGCCACCAAAAACAAAGCTGCACTTACAGTTACAAGGTTTTTATTAAATGAAAATTTTCCTAGGTTTGGGTTCACCCTCTTTATTGGCTCTGATAATGGTCCTGCTGTTACCTCGTCCATAGTACAGCTGGTTAGTAAAGCACGAAACATGAATTGAAAACTACATTGTGCCTACTGACCACAAAGCTCTGGACATGTAGAACACATGAACTGAACTCTAAAATCTACTTTATCCAAATCAATAGTAGAGACCAGTTAAAAATGCATAAACCTTTTGCCTTTAGCTCTTCTCTGAACCCGATGCACCCCATATAAGGCTGGATTTACCCTATATGAAATTATGTTTGGAAGACTCCCCTCCTCTGTTACCCCAGTTGATAGGTTCCATCCTAGAAGAAATAAGAAATAACTAATCAGCTGGGCTCGGTGGCTCAGCCTGTAATCCCGCGCCTTTGGGAGGCTAAGGTGAGTGGATTGCCTGAGCCCGCGGGTTTGAGACCCACCTGGGCAGCGAGACCTCATCTCTACAATAAATCAAAAAATCAGCTGGGCGTGGTAGTGCATGCCTGTAATTCCTGCTACTCGGAAGGCTGAGGCGAAAGGATTGCCGGAGCCCAGAAGGCAAGGCTGAGGTGGCTGGGAGCGGCCACTGCACTCCAGTCTGGGCGACCGAGTGAGACTCCAACTCAAAAAAAAAAAAAAAATAGAAATAACTAATCAATCTCTGTTAAAGTATCTCCAGTCCCTACAGCAGGTCCAGGCTGCTGTCTACTCTGGTGTTCGTGCTGTTTTGCCCACTCCGTCTTCCACGCCTTGTAATCCATTCCAGCCCAGAGACCTGGTTTTCATTTAAAAGTTCCAGAAAGAGAGACTAACTCCTGCCTGGAAAGGACCTTTTATCGTCATCATCACCCCCCAACAGCACTCAAGGTCGATGGGGTACTGGCCTGATTCATCACACACGAGTCAAGAGAGCCAACGAAACGGACGCGTGTTCCATCGACTGTGCTGAGGCGGCCAGGGACCCTAACTATCCACTCCCTCGTCCAACAAAAAAGAACAACCACCATTCAGCCAACTAGACTGCACCTGAAAACTCTGAAAACCCTCTCAAGATCACCTTTCCTTTTTTTTTTTTTTT
>NW_007048940.1:12636-24101 GCF_000164805.1 Carlito syrichta
ATTACAGGCATGTGCTACCATGCCTGGCTGATTTTTTGATTTATTGTAGAGATGAGGGCTTGCTGCCCAGGCGGGTCTCGAACCCGCGGGCTCAGGCAATCCACTCACCTCAGCCTCCCAAAGGCGCGGGATTACAGGCTGAGCCACCGAGCCGGGCGATCACCTTTCAACATACATCTGAACCATGAGATTCCAATAGACTGATTACTAATTTCTTTAAATGCATTGTACTCAATCTTTGACTCCGGTTTTTCTTATCCCGCATGCTCCGGCCTTTGGTATAGGTCTCTTAACTGTAGCCCCTGCAGACTGGAAATGTGGCAAAAAGGCTCTGTTGATGCACATGGTGCGTTATTGCCTTACTATGCTTACAATGAGTTTAACTGCTGCCAGGATAAATATGCCATGTATTCTTTTTCCTTAACCTCTTTCAAAACTGGCGATGTCTTAGCTAGCCAAAACTGGACAGATCCAGGACCTTCAATAGTATTTAAGGTCCACCTGTACTGCTTAGCTGCAATAGGAAAGGGAGTCGGTGATGGTTACTCTGAAGCACCCTGGGAAGCCTCACATTTTCCAATCTGGGAGGCACCACATTTACCAAAAAACCAGAACCTCAGATTAAACCTCAGAGCTATAGACTTCTATTTATGTCCTGGAAAACGCCCTGAACTAGCCTGTAATCATGCAGATCATTTCTTCTGTCCTGACGGGAAATGCGTCACCGTCACTACTTACAGTGGAGGGCCCAATGATACCTCCGAAATTACTCTTTGGTGGGCTCCAGGCCCATCTTCCCCTGAGGCTCTGGTATTTATATGAATTAACAGTCCCCATCATTGGACTTGAAGTGCAGGGAAAACCTGGGGCATATGACTCTATTTAACAGGTTATGACCACAGTGCCCTGTTTATCATTCAGAGGCAAATACTTGGCTATAAACCTAGGCCAATAAGGCCACCAGCTTACCGGGAAGACCCCATGTTCAGTTTTCATCCAACTCTGCCTCCTGCTAACCGAATTACCACCCCAAGTTCACCTCAGCCACCTCCAAAGCCAGTTCTGGAAACTCATCCAGAGACACAGCCTCCGAAGTTGCCTAAGGAGGCTCATCTAGAGGCTTGTCCTCCAACCCAGCAGCCCCTGCGTCTTTTTCCTATGCTAACTCATATGTACCATTTGCTCAATGCTACTTGGCCACAGTTAGCCTCAGATGGTTGGCTCTGCTTAAAGTCAAAACCTCCTTACTATGTAGGTTTAGGAGTAAATACTCCTATCATCAGCAACACTGACAAAACTACATGTTCTCCAAAAACAGTTCATGTCACTATAGAAGACGTAACTGGAAATGCCTCTTGTCTTATAACTTCAAATTTCAATTTGCTAGCTTCCCCGTTTTCTAATGTTTGCATCTCATCTCTCACTGAATCTATGGCCTGTGTGGCCACCGCTAATACTTGGTTTGCTTGGGCTGCAGGTCTTACAACCTGCATTACTACTGAAATGTTAAACAATAAGCCTACCTATGTATCACTGTTCAAGTACTCCCCCTGGTATACGCTTATAGCGGTCCTGAGGGAATCCTATCATTCAATCCTCCTGACCTTTCGGCAACGTGTCAGAAGCGTGCTGCCCCCTACTAGTGCCTGCCTTAATTGGGCTAAGTGTAGCTGGAACGGCTGCACTCAGCACTGTAGCCTTGGTCCGTGGAGAACTAGGACTATCAAACTTTGTTCAGGATGTTAATTCTGACTTAAATCACATGTAATCTGCTATAGACCGACCCCATGACCAGGTGGACTCCCTAGCAGAAGTTGTCCTCCAAAATCATAGAGGCTTAGACTTGCTTTTCCTATCCCAAGGGGAACTTTGTGCTGCTCTCAGAGAGGCATGCCGCTTCTATGCAAACCAATCAGGAATTATTAAGGTCATGCTCCAAAAGGTCTGAGAAAATATTAGCAGGAGACAAGAAGAAGTAAACAATAAACCTTGGTTCCAATCCTTGTTTAACTGGAACCCCTGGTTAACAACTTTCATCTCCAGTCTGGCTGGCCTTCTTATCCTCCTCCGCCTTGGGTTGCTTGTGGGTCCTTGTATACTTCATAGTCCTGTTAATTTCATGAAACAGCAAATCAATTCTGTAAAACTTCTGCATGTAAGAACTTACTGTAATTCCATACCATGACCGATGAGTCAACAAATTAACTCATGTACAACTCAAAGGGGGAATGAAATAGCTAATGAAATACATAAAATAATTGCAATAACTTGTTTGACATAGGTAACTCCATTTAGCTGCCTGCCTAACCTAAAAATGACCCCCCAATGTATATGTGTGATTACTGTGATGTTCCCATGACTACAGACCCACAGCTTTGTTCCCCTGAGCTGTTTACATTGATCGATCATGCCAGCCATTTGCGATACTCCCTAGCTACAAGTTCCATGTAATTGTATACTTTGTTAACTGAAACCAGATGTTGCGCCAAGAAATTGCTAAGAAATTATGACTTACAAAATTCCCCCTGCCACGTCCCTATACTTTGTTCCTATATTTTGTTCCTTTTGGTTTTAGTTCTTTATTCCCTTACCCCCCTGCTACATAGCCAACCTGCAAATTTCCCCTACAGAAGCTTTTTGCTGATTTTATTCTGCATCAAGAACTTCTTGGTGAGAGCCTTCTCTTAACTGCATGCTAAATAAAAGAATCTTAATTTGAACTTGGTGTGCTGGCGTCACTCCTTCTCACACTTCGGTCATAACAGCCTAAGAAATCACTCAAGGAAGCTAGAAAGGCAAGACCACCAAAACCCTATCTTTAGCAGAAGAATCCAGATCAACAAAGTAAAAGCCCAAATACAGGACATAGAAGTCAAAAATATCATAGAAAAAATTCAACAAAACAAAAACTGGTTCTTTGAAAGAATAAACAAGATTGATGAACCCCTAGCCAGAATGGCCAAGAAAAGGAGAGGAAAACCCCAGATAAACACAATCAAAAATGCAATAAATCAAATCACAACTGACCCCAAAGAAAAACAAAAGATTATCAGAGATTACTGTGCACACCTGTATGGAAACAAATTTGATAACCTGAATGAAATGGAGGACTTTCTGACATCACACAACCTCCCAAAGATGAAACAAGAAGACATTGAGACACTAAATCGACCAATAACAACCCAGGAAATCGACTCAGTCATAAGAAAGCTACCTACAAAAAAAAAAAAAAAGCCCCGGACCAGATGGCTTTCCTGTGGAATCCTACAAAACATACAAAGAGGAGCTGATGACAATCTTATTGAAAGTATTCCAGGCAATTGAGAAAGACAGAATTATCCCCAAATCATTTTGCCAAGCTAACATCACACTGATGCCCAAACTGGGCAAAGCCCCCCCCAAAAAAGAGAGCTACATGCCAATTCCCTGGTGAATATAGATGCAAAAATTATCAACAAGCTTATAGCAAATCGGATTCAATAACACATCTCAAAAATCATCCACCATGACCAAGTAGGCTTCATCTCCAGGATGCAGGGCTGGTTCAACATCTGCAAGACCATAAATGTAACTAAATACATCAACAGATGTAAAAACAAAAATCACATGATTATATCATTAGATGCAGAAAAAGCTTTTAATAGAATCCAGCGTTTCTTGATAAAAACACTCAAACACTTAGGCATAGAAAAAATATACCTCAAAATAGTAGGCACCATCTACGATAAACACACAGTCAGTATACTGCTAAATAGGCAGGAACTGGAAGCATTTCCCCTGAAAATCAGAACAAGACAAGGTGCTGCCCACTCTCATGCCTCCTGTTCAACATAGTATTGGAAGTCCTAGCTAGCATAATCAGACATGAGAAGGAAATTGGGCATATCCAAATAGGAAAAGAGGAAGTTAAGTTATCCTTCTTTGCTGACAATATGATCTTATACTTTGAAAATTCACAAGAATCTGTCGAAAGTCTCCTTGCACTGATAAAGGACTTTGGCAAAGTCTCAGGGCACAAAATAAATGTGCAAAAGACAGTTGCATTCCTATACACCAACAACAAGCAGGCAGAGACCCAAATAAAAAGCACAATCGCATTCACGATAGACACACACACACACACACACACACACACACACACACACACACAAAAGAAATACCTCGGCATCTTCCTAACCAGAGAAGAGAAAGACCTTTACAATGAAAACTACAAATGCTGCTCAAAGAAATCCGAGAAGACACAAACTAATGGAAAAATATTCCATGCTCATGGATAGGAAGAATCAACATGGTTAAGATGTCCATTCCACCAAAGGCAATCTACAGATTCAATGCAATACCCATTAAATTATCAGCATCATTCTTCTCAGACCTGGAAATGACAATACAGGAATTCATATGGAAACATAAGCAACTATGAGCCAAAACAATCCTTAGCAAAAGAAATAAAGTGGGCGGGATCATACTTCCAGACTTTGAACTTTACTACAATAATCAAAACAGCCTGGTATTGGTACAAGAACAAGCATATGGACAAATGGAACAGAATAGAGATTCCAGAAACACAGCCTCAATTTCTCAATCAACTCATCTTCGACGACGCCTCCACCAGCAACCACTGGGGAGAGGAGAACCTATTCAGTAAATGGTGCTGGGAAAATTGGCTGACCACATGCAGAAGATTAAAGAAGGACCCCGACCTATCACCAGACACAAAAATCAACTCTAAATGGATCAAAAACCTAAACATAAAACTTCAAACTATAAGAATCTTAGAAAAACAGTGTGATTATTTCAGAAAGAACTAGACATTGACCTTCCATATGACCCAGCAATCCCCCTGTTGGGAATATACCTGGAAGAACTCAAATCATTCTACCAAAAAGATACCTGCACACCTGCACATGCATGTTTATTGCAGCACTATTCACAATAGCAAAAACATAGAACCAACCATGCTGCCATTCGAAACTGGACTGAAAAAATGTGGTACATATACACAGTGGAGTATTATGCAGCCATAAAGAAGGACAAAGATATGAACTTTGCAGCAACTTGGATGGATTTAAAGTCTATCATACTCAGTGATCTATCACAGAAACAAAGAACAAAATGCCTATGTTCTCACTCATAAGTAGACCTTGAACAATTATCATAATACTATAAGGAAGGGACTAGCAGTAGTGGGAAATTGCCAGGGGAGAGGGGATGGGATTGGCAGTTGAGGAAAACTGCCAGGGCAGGGGGGCTCACTTCATCAACAAGGGTACCTCCGAAATGAACATTTGTATGCCTAACCCTGAATTGTACCCCACATCTTTAAAATAAAAAATGTTAAAGTCAAAAAAAAGAATCTTAGAAAATGCAGGACACACCCTTGTAGATATTGGAGTTGGCATCCAATTCCTGATCAAAACTCCAGACGTCTGTGCCATAAGAGATAAGATAGTTAAGTGGGGCCTCATTAAACTGAAAGTCTTCTGCAGAGCAAAAGATATCATCAAAAGTGGGGAGACACCCCACAGAATGAGAAAAAATATTTGTCAGCTGTATATCTTACAAAGGCCTAACATCCAAGATCTACAAGGAACTCAAACATGTCTAAAGGAAAAAAAACACAGCCTTATTAAAAAGTGGGCACAAGACATGAATAGATGCTTCTCAAAAGAAGATAGACAGGCAGCCAACAGACACATGAAAAAGTGCTCAGCCTCACTCATCATCAGAGAAATGCAAATCAAAATCACATTGAGATACCACCTAATCCTAGTATGAATGGTCATCATTAATAAAACAATCAACAACAGATGCTGTTGAGGATGTGGAGAAAAGAGAATACTTCGTCACCGCTGGTGGGAATGCAAACTAGTTCAACCTCTATGGAGAACAGTGTGGCAATTTCTAAAAGAACTAGACATCAGCCTTCCATATGACCCAGGAATCTGCCTACTGGAAATACACCCAGAGGAACTCAAATTATTCTACAAAAAAGATACTTGCACACTCATGTTTATTGCAGCACTATTTACAATAGCAAAAACATGGAGCCAACCATGCTGGCCATTGAAACCAGACTGTATTTTTAAAATGTGGTACATATTCATGATGGAATATTATACAGCCATAAGAAGGACACACATATGGACTTTGCAGCAACTTGGATGGATTTAGAGTCTATCATACTTCGTGATCTATCACAGAAATAAAGAACAGAGTACCCCATGTTCTCACTCATAAGTGAACCCTGAACATTTACCATAATACCGTAAGAAAGGGATTGGCAGTAGCCGGAAACTGCCAGGGGAGGAGGGTGAACACAACATCTGTAAGGGTACCTGATCTCAAACCAGGCAAAGTGGGGACCAAAGGGAGGCCCAAACTATACCTGTACAATGTTCACTTGTATACCTAATCCTGAATTGTATGACACATCTTTAAAACAAAACATAAATCTTAAAAATTATTTTCCTGCTCAGAGAGGCAGGGTGCATTCTATAATCTGGATCTGAACCATAACCACCAAATGTTAACCTATGCCAAACACATCTTGTGAATATTTTTCCAAGTTTGTCATGTGCCCATCAATACAGTTTCTGCTGCTCCTCTGCCCTTTAAATACATTTTTGTTTGCAGTCATATTTTTTGCTAAATTTGTATTTGCAGCTACTCCTCAGGGCTTGCATCACCACCTCAGCTCCACCTAAGATAATCAGGCATTCGCTTCTCATTAGGAGTGTGTAGCCTAGATCCCTCTCACGTGCAGTTCACAGTAGGGTTCGCGCTCCTTTGAGAAGCTAATGTTGCTGCTGATCTGACAGGAAGCGGAGCTCAGGCTGCAAAGCCAGCAACAGGAAGTAGCTGCAAATACAGATGAAGGTTTCCTGGCTCACCTGCCACTCACCTCCTGCCTTGCAGCCCAATTCCTAGCAGGCTATGGACCGGTACCAGTCTGTGGCACGGGGGGTTGGGGCCCCTGGGCTAAGTACCTTGCGTAAAGGAATCACATAATATTTGTCCTTTGGTATCTGGCTTGTTTCATGTACCATAATATTTTTAGCTTTGGCCTGAATGTTTGTGTCTCCACAAAGCGGGGTGAAAATCCTGGCCACCCAGGTGATGGAATTGAGAGATGGGGCCTTTGGGAGGTGATAAGGACATGAGGGTGGTACCTTCATAATTGGGATTAGTGCCCCTATGCAGGAGACTCAGAGAGCCGGCTAGAGAGCCATATATATATATGACAGGTGGCAGTGGTAGTGTTTGACCCATTTTGTGTAAGTTATCGTTGACAGTGATAGGGGGGCAGGTTTCAGAAGAACCATGAAGTCTCCAGGAATAATTGGGATGTGCTCCTTGTGAGGTGGTGAGCACCCTATCACGGAGGGTGTGTAAAGCAAGGGTGGTAGTAGATGGATTTTTTATATACATTATAACATTTTATTTATCCATTCATCTTTTGATGGACATTTGTGTTGTTTTTACTTCTTGGCTATTGTGAATAACACTCTTAGGAACATGAGTACACAAATATCTGTTTGAGACTCAGTTCAAATCTTTTGGGTATATACCCAGAAGTAGACTTGCTAGATTACATGTCAATTCTGTCTTTGGTTTTTCAGCAACTGCCATTCTGTTTCTGAAATGGCCTCAACTTCCCGACAGAACAAATGGTTACAGTTTCTTTTGAATAACATTGTAATTGATCTTCCTAGTCTTAAAGCTTGAAACTTACATTTGTCTTATCTGAGTTTCTTTCTCAGGAAACCATCCCTCAAGTTTATACTATCAAGAAACTAAAACTCACTAGATCACCACATCCAGAAAAGGGGACTCCACCTGTTTGCCAACTTTTCTTCTTTAACCCTCTCCAATTCCCGTTTACTAACTCCACCTACTTACCCTTCCCCAATTTCTGTTTTCCACATTCCTGCCTCACTGTATATACCATGTGTACCCCAACTTCAGTAAAACTGGGAGCAGATTTGAGAATGAGTCTCCCATTCCTCTTGGCTGATATCACCCAAATAAAGAGATTTCTACCCTGGCAATACTTGTAGTCTTAGTGATTGGCTTTCTCTGTGGTGAGCCCAGACTGTGAAACCCTGGTGTTCAAAACAGATCTGCCATGGAGGTGAAATGCAGGAAAAGTTTTGTGGTTCAACTCAAACTAACAGGAGAGGGAAGGGTGGGCTGCTCAGAACCCCTTGCAGGGAGGGTCAGTCTTGGTCAGCAAGGCTAAGCACCTGCAGTGCCATCTGTGCCTAGGCCTGGCAACTCTAGCAGGGGTTCTGGCTCAGCCACTGAGGTGAAGACACTCTACCAAGAAGCAATGACTCCTTCATGGAAGAGAAAACACAAATATCTTTTAGCCATTTTTTTCACATGTGAAAAACAGTTTTTGGGTTGTTGCTGTTTTTTTTACAGTTGTGCATCTGTGAAGAAAGGTCATGTCCGTCCTTGTTCCTCTTGTCTAAAGCATTCCCAAAGGACATTGTCAAATGCCTACCCCTATTGTTATTTTAAAGAAAATTCTTTTGTGGCCAGAACTTACAATAGGCTTTTGATAAAACCATAGACACTGGAAAACGCGCCCTGAAAGTTAGTGGGAAGAGGAGGCCAGCCATAAGGGAGTGCTCTGGGCCTGCTGGAGTGGACCTCCCACCTGCTGCCTGAGGGTTCTGGAGTGGGTGCAGTCCCATGGGGACCAGGGAAGACTGAAAGGAGATGTCTTTGTTCAGAAAACCACAGAATCTGTGAACAAGTCTAAGGTCTGTCATGGCAGTGCTCCAGGAGAATCACCAGCCCCCTGTCATCTCCACTGAGGTCCCCGGAGTGCCCCTGTGTGCTGTGTGTGTATAACCTGTTTGCAAACTATGAGAAGGTTTCCTTGGCAGCCACAGTAGTGAGCACTCGTGACACACCTGAGCTCCCTGGGGTGGCACTGCTGAAGTGAGCTTGGGAGCCAGGACAGGTTAGCAAATGATCACCTGGTCATCACCTTGAAGGCTTGGCCCCCTCGGATTCTCCTCTCGGCTGCATTCTTGAGAAGCAGAAGAAACAGGTAGCAGCTGTGCTGTTGGCTAGCCGTCAAATGACGTTAAGACGTTAGGCGTTTGACCCATTTTGTGTAAGTTATCCTTGACAGATGATAAGTGGGTAGATTTCAGAAGAACTGTCTCCAGGAACTACTGGGATGTCCTCCTTGTGAGGTGGTGAACACCCTATCTCCGAGGGTGTGCAAAGCAAGGGCGGTAGTAGATGGAGTTTCTCTATTGAGTATGGGATTTCCCCAGGCAGAAACCAACTCTTCAGCCATGAAACAAGTTTGGAATGCCAGCACAAGTATTATTCTTTCAGGTCACTATTCAAGATCTTGGTCTAGAATTGGGACGTTTCCTAAGACCCCATCAAAACATCTAGAGGCAGTTTACAGCTTCAGATTTTGGAGGCATTTCTACTGTGTGTTTCTATTCTCAAATGTGGGGACAATTCAGGCTGGGGAAAGCAGGATGCCCTTGCCTTGGGGCGTGTGGTTTCCAGGTAACCTGCAACACTCTCATGTGTTTTTTTGTTTTTGTTTGCTTTTTGACTCTTCTAATCAAGATGCAAGCTGTGAAGCTGAGCTACACAGGGAGAACTTAGAGTCTCCAGCACTCTCCCTGTTATGATTTGCCATCAGCTCTGTCAGGACTTGCATCTGGTCGAGAAATCTCAGGTATTGTAATTTTCATCACGGGAAATAATTTGGAGAGCATCATCGTCATCCTCATCGGGAGGTCGTTCGGCATAATTCAAAACTTTGGAGTCAGGCAGAGCTTGCTTTGAACCTTGCCTTTATTCTTTAGTAGGTGGGTGCCTTGAAGCCGATCTGATGGCCTCTCTGAGCCTCAGGTTCTACTTCTGTCAAACGAGACAAGTCATAGCTATCGACGAGGCTATATGGATATGAATGGTCAACACCTAAGGACTTTACTAAGTCTGAATGGGATTTTCCTCCAATGAGTCCAAATGAAGGACTCTTGACTCCATTTAAACTTTTTTTTTTTTTAGTTGGAGTCTCACTCTATTGCCTAGGTTGGAGTGCAGTGGCACGCTCACGGCCACCCCAGTGTCGACCTGCTGGGCTCCGGCGATCCTTCTGCCTCAGCCTTCCAAGTAGCTGGAACTACAGGCACGCACTACCATGACTGGCAAATTTTTGATTTATTGCAGAGACGAGGTCTCGCCAAGGTACCCAGGCTGGTCTTAAACCCGTGGGTTCAGGCAATCCACTTGCCTCAGTCTCCCAAAGTGCTAGGATCACAGGCTGAGTCACAGAGCCCGGCCTCCATGTAAACTTTTGTATCCCAATTCCTGATTATCTGTAGTCTCATTTTTCCTAATCCCCAAGAATATAGAACTTAGTGTTAGGCTTAGGTGGAAGCAGCACTCACCTTCCCCCATCTGCCCCTCCACCCACCAATCCCCTGTGCACCCCTCCACCCCAAACCCACAACCACATACCTCGTTTGAAGCTTCCTGGAACCTGCCGGCAGCTGCCAAGAAGGGCCAGACAGAGACTTTCCAGCCCACGCCAGATGCGAAGCTTTGTCTCCCCGCTTCACTGCCGCCCCCAACACCCTCCCGAATACAGCACCCTTAAAAACCCAAGCCTGCCCCTCCTTGGGCACAACTCCCCTGGCCCATCTCTCCAGACCACAGGACCTCGCCTGGGAGTTTCTCCTCCAATAAATGCTTGGTTTATACCAGCACTTTGTCCTGTGCCTCTTTCGGTATCTCCAAACGTTACACTTAGAGGCAGATATTCTGAGATTTTGAGCATCTTGCTCAGTTATATAGCAATCAGGGCTCTAGCAAATAGGCCAGTGACTGGGATACAGCAGCTATGAAACCAGCCATGGTCTCGGCCCACTGTAAAGTCCAAAGCTGGGGGAGGGGGAGGAGACAGAAATGTCCGGGCACGGCCCCTCCTCTGTGCTCCCCCAGCACGCTTGGCTAGTTCCTACCCTGGCCCTTCACGTTCTGTTGGGCAACTTCTGTGTATTTTTTTTTTAATTTTCAATTTTAAAGATGTGGGGTACAATTCAGGGTGAGGCATACAGATGCTCACTATGTTGGTGCCCTTGTTGATGAGGTGTGTGACCCTCCCTTCCCCAGGCAGATTCCCACTGCGGCCAATCCTTCTTGTGTATTTGTTTGTCTTTCTAGAACAAACTCTGGAGCCAGGCAGAATCACTTGCGAGTTGTGTGATGGTGGGAAAGTCATTCCCCTTCTTTGTTCACTCAGTTTCTCCGTCTCTGCAGTGGGCTGTTGTGAGAATTAGATGGGATAATGCATGGAAAGCCTGAGCACCATGTGTGGAAAAAGTAGGGTTCCAGAAAGCTGAACCACGTTGACGGATGATGGCAGGGCCTCTTGCCCGGGTCACTGCTGATCCTGAGTGCCGGTCATGATGGCGGGCACT
>NW_007048941.1:0-1079 GCF_000164805.1 Carlito syrichta
AGTGGCCGGGAGCGGCCACTGCACTTCAGTCTGGGTGACAGAGTAAGACTCCAACTCAAACAAACAAAAAAACATTGAAGCACACACTTGAGATTTGTGCATGTTTGTTACACCTAAGTAACAATTTACTGTGTGTATGTATATATGTATTTGTACCTAAATAAAAATGTTTTAAATAGGTGTATTTAAAAATAAACTAGGAAAGGAATGAGAGGAAAAAAGAACCCATGATTCTATCCTGAAACTTAATAAAAACCAAATGAGTCGGGCACGGTGGCACATGCCTATAATCCCAGCTACTCAAGAAGCTAAGGTGGGAGTATTGCTTGAGCTGAGGAGTTTGAATCCAGCCTGGGCAACATAGTGAAACATCATCTCTAATAAATAAATAAATGAGTAAATAAATAGATACTATTGTTTATACCCCAAACAAATGAATTAGGAGAAAAGAGAAAGTTCTTCTTTCCAGTAAAACAACAATATATATTAGAAGGAATGATGGAATTATGAAATTACCATCTTGTGCTCATCATAGTAATAATTCAGGCAAGTATAACATTGGATGCTAAAGTCATCATTGGGTGAAGGTTTGTGGGGGAAAAGGATATTTTTCCAGCCTCAGTGCATCTACCCACAGAATGCTTATCAATTACAAAGGAAAAAAGATAACTTCATAGAGAGAAATCTGGCAGACACCATCTGTGGTGGTTAATTTTGTGTGTCAGTTGGGCCATTGGATGCCCAGATAGCTGGTTAAACATTATTTCTGGATATATCCGTGAGGTTGTTTCCAGAGGAAATTAGCATTTGAATTGGTGGACTGGGTAAAGCAGATGGCCCGCCTCCGTGTGAGTGGGCAGCATCCAATCCGTTGAAGGCCTCTGTAGAATGAAAAAGAATGTTCTTTTGCTTAGGGGGTACGTGCTGAAGTATTTAGGGGTGAAGAATCATGATGTCTGCAACTTACTTTCAAGTGATTTTTACCCAAAAATTCCATAATTGTAACATGAATACAAGCACATATGTATACAGAGAGAGAGAGCGAGAGAGAGAGAGAGAGAGAGAGAGAGAGAGAGAGA
>NW_007048942.1:0-935 GCF_000164805.1 Carlito syrichta
TAAAGGGCATACAGAGAACAATGTTGGTATGGAGGAGGAGCTAGTTCTATCTGGGGCAGGGAGGATGGAGAGAATTAGATTCAAAAAAGGCTTCACAGAAAAGGTGTTTGAGTCAGTTTTGTAAATGAATTGTTTTCCAGGCCAAAGAAGCATATAAGCAAAGGGAAGGAGGTGTGAGCAGACATAGACAGCACAGGCTTAGTGTTTGAGGAAGAGGAGACAGATGAGGTTGGAGCAATAGCTGTTGGTCAGAAAGTGGGGAGTTGCTTTATGGAATGCTGAGAAGTTTGCACGTCATCCTGCAGCCAATAGAGGATCCTTAAGAAGAATAGGAGTATTCAATGTGCATTTTAGAATGAAACTCTAGCAGCACCGTGGTTTTAATTTTTGAGGATGCAGACTGAAGGCATAAGATGGGGTCTGAAGTAAAACTAACAGTGGTAGGAGCAGAGAACTGGGATCGACCTGGAAAATATTAAAGAAGCAGAACTGATAGGATTTGATTGCTGATGAGAAGTGAGTTTGGGAAGAGTAGTCAGTGCCCCCCAGTTTTCTGGTTGGGGCAACTAGGTAGGTGGTAAGGCTGTTTACCGAACTGGAGAATAGAGAAGGTGACTGAAGTTTGCCAAAGAAGAAGAGGTATTTTGTTTGGATTTGCAAGTGATCCGAGTGGAGATACTGAGTGGGTAGTTGGAGAAGCACATCAAGCCGGAGCTTAATAAAGACATCTGGGCCAAAGATACAGATGTGGAAGTCATGGGTACATCAGTGGAGTTGAGCCTGTTCAGGTGGATGAGCTTTACTTCAGGCAAGTGTTACAAGAAAATGCTGAAGGCAGAGGGCTGAGACCTGGCGACTGTCCTCCGTCAGGGATTCTCCCATTCTTTCTCCTTTTCTGTTTCCTGTTGCAGCCCCAGTGCTGTGATGGCCCCTGA
>NW_007048943.1:0-6676 GCF_000164805.1 Carlito syrichta
AAAATTAGCTGGGCGTGGTAGCGCGTGCCTGTAGTTCCAGCTACTTGGAAGGCTGAGGCGGAAGGATCGCCGGAGCCCAGCAGGTCGAGGCTGCAGTGACCAGGAACGGCTACTGCACTCCAGTCTGGGTGACAGAGTGAGACTCCAACTCAAAAACAAAACAAAACCAAGGAGCTGAGCTGCCCTTGGGGTCTATTCCAGCTTGTCTCTGAATTTCAAATTCAGAAATAAACTTCTTTCCTCCCAACTTCTTGACTCACTGGTGGCACGAGAGAGAGCAGCTGTGTGTTCCAAGGACCATTTCAAGGGGCATCACCTGCACCCCCCATGCTGCCTTTCCTTCCTCTTTCCAGCCTCAGAGAGCCTCCTTTGGCAGGAGGGGTCCTCATTTCCACAACTACTTCCACAAGTTCCTTGTGCCCCATGGGCAAGGGCCGCAAGGATGGCCCTACCCGTTCTGGCAGAAAAGGTGCTCAACTCTGGAGGAAAGTTTGGGAGAAGGCTGGGAGAAGCATCTGAGCCCTGAGGGTGGTCAGTAAGCTTGCACAAAAAAGGGTAATCATCACAGCCACACTTGGTGAGGTGTGTACTGGGCTGTTGCTGAGCCTTTGAGTAAAAGCTTTGTCACATTTAGTTCCCATAAAAACCCTTTGAGGAAGTAATCCCTATTTTACAGGTGGGAAAACTGAGGCTTAGAAAGGCAAAGTCATTTCCCCCAAATTTCACGTGGTTTTGGGTATAGCAGCAATTACCAGGAACAGCAGCCAGAAGGAACCCAAGTCAGCTCATGGTCCTCCACTGCTCAAACTCCTTCCATGACTCCCATCTCACTCCAAGTGGAAGTTGAAGTCCATTCCCTGGCCTGCATGTTCCTGCTTGATCTGTCCCCCACCCTTACCCTGCTGCCTCCTTGCCCTGCCCCTGTCACCTGCCTTTTTTGCTTCCTCAGACAGCCCTGGACCCTCCCTCTGGGGAGGCCTCCACCCCTGCTGTCTTCCTGCACTCTTCCCAGGGTAGTAGGTGACCTGCAGCCCCTCCCTTCCTCCTTCAGATTTCTGCTCACAGGCAACTTCTCAGGTCAGCCTTCCCTGGCCTTCCTATTAAAAACCGAAGCCCTCCCCACCCACTGTGCTGGTGTGACCAAATTCCCTGACATAGTCTCTCTGTGTCACATATGTGTGTGTTGGCTGTCTGTCTCTTCTACCAAAATGCCAGATCCACACGGGCAGGGGTTTTGCGTGTTTCACTCGCTGTTGTTTCTCTGATGGCCAGGACATTACCTGACGCACAGTAAGGGTCCAATACACATTTGTTGAATGAGTTGGGGTTTGCCCCTAGGGTGTTTGAACTAAAGTGAACAAACAAAAAAGCACCCTGACCAAGCAAATCCACTAAACTGCAAGTCGGACTTCAGTATTTTAAACATTTATTTTTACTTTTTATCATGGAAATTCTGAACAATGCAAAGTAGCAAGAATAGTGTAACATGTCACCTGTGGCGACAATTGTCAATGCACGGCCAGTCTTTTTCCCTGTGTACCTTTACCCACTTCTACCCTTCTTGGATTATTTAATTAGAAAAAATATATCCTAACTCTTAGTAGCTTAGCAGTTTAACAAGATGACAGTTTCTATGGATCAAGAATCTGGGCCCAGGCCTGGCATGGTGGCTCAGGCCCATCATCCCAGCACTTTGGGAGGCCGAGGTGAGAGGATTGCCTGAGCTCACGAGTTTGAGTCCAGCCTGGGCATCTTGACGAGACCTCGTCTCCAAATATATCAAAAATTAACTGGGCGTGGGAGTTCCTATAGTTCCGGCTGCTTGGAAGGCTGAGGCGGAAGGATTGCCAGAGCCCAGCAGGTCGACGCTGGAGAGGCCGTGATTGTGCCGCTGTACTCCAGCCTGGGTGACAGAGTGAGACTCCAACTAAAAAAAAAAAAAAAAAAAAAAAAAAGAATCTGGGCCCAGCTCACCAGGTCCCTTGGCTCAGGGTCTCTCCCCAGGCTGCAGTCTGCCATCTGCTAGGACTGCCATTTCATCTGATGGCTCAGCCGAGGGCAGAACTGCCCCTGAGCTACTCAGGTGACTGTTGGCAGGTCTCAGCTCTCCCCAGTCCCCTGCCAAGTAGGCCTCACCAGAGGGTAGCTTACCACATGCAGTGGCTTTGCCAGAATGAGCAAGTGGGAGGGCAAGGGGGGCATCCAGGTCAGAGGGGAGGTACAGTCTTTCATAACCTCTAACCTCAGAAATGGCATCCATGGCCTCTGTGGTATTCTAGTCATTAGAATCGGGTCCCTAGGTCTGGCATACCCATAGGGTGAGGAGATCCCTCAAGAGTGTGAATGCCAGGACAGGAATCACTGGAAGCTGTTTTGGGGTTTAACTGACTGTCCCTCAGAGAAGCATCAGCTCACAGACTCAGGGTCGTGCCGGAATGGCCACTATAATATTGATGCGAGGCAGAGGCCTCATGTACTGCGCCCCGTCCCCTTGGTCAGCCTCTGTGTCAGTTGCTCTGTGCTGCTGGCAGTGTCTCAACCTTGCCTACCATGCCCTAAGCTCTTGCACAGCCTCTGAGCTTGCACAGCCCTGCAGGCCTATGCCAGATTTTGGGGGACGTCCTCAGGGGCAACCTCGAAATGATGGGATTGAGAGTCTGTAGATGAATCCCCAGCCTCCATCCTATGCATCCTGCATAGTTCTTCATAGGATCCTCAGTGGGGTCAAGCCACAGGTGCCCAAATCAGTGACCAGGTCAGCCAGGCACCCTTGTGTTGCTTCTGGACTCTTACACTGTTGTGGTGGCCAACTTTTGACCTGACTCCCTGATGAGCCTCACTGCCCTGTGACATTTCTTCCTACATCACATTGGGGCTGATCTGCTGCCCCAGGGGAGTAAGGTGGAGGTGACAGGTATGATTTCCAAGTCCAGATCATAAGAGGTATTGCAGTGTCCTTCTTCATCCTTTTGGATTCTCACTCTGGGGAAAGCCAGCTGACATACTGTGAGGACTCTCGGGACCTGTTGAGAGGAACTGAAGCTTCCTGCTAACAGTCACAGAGAAAGCTTGGAAATAGATCTTTCGGCCCCAGGCGAGCCTTCAGATGACAGCAGCCCTGACCCATGACTGGCAGCAACCTTGTGAGAGACCTGATCCAGGACTGCCCAACCAAGCCTCATAGAAACTCTGAGGGATAAATAGAAGATGACTGTTGTTTTAAGCCACCAGCTAGTGGAGTCATTTGGTATACAGCTGTAGATAATAGTGAGGCTGTTCACTCTCCTACTTCCTCACTCCTGCTTCCTGAGAGCACCTCCCAAACTCACTTGTGCCAGGTGGGATACAGTGTATTGTGTAGGTTCTTTGACTCCACCACAGAAAGGAATTTCAGAGTGAGTCCAAAGTATAGTGTAATTTACTAGAATTTACTAGAAAGAAAGAGATGTGCTCAAGAGAGAGCACGGGTCCCTTCAGAGAGGGCACATGCTTGCCTTTGAAAAGAAACTTTATGACTGGGTGTGGTGGCTAATGTCCATAATCTCAGCACTTTGGGAGGCAGAGGTGAGAGGATTGCCTGAGTTCAGGGGTTCAAGACCAACCTGAACAACATGGTGAGACCGTGTCTCTACAATCAATCAAAAAATCAGCTGAACATGGTGGCACAACCCCATGGGTACAGCTACTTGGAAGGCTGAGGCCGAAGGATCGCCTGAGCCTAGCAGGTCGAGGCTGCAGTGGCCATGAGTGTGTCACTGCACTCCAGCCTGGGCGACAGAGTGAGACTGCAACTCAAAAGAAAAGAAGAAAGAAAAGAAAAGCTTTATATACTTTTACAAAGATGATTAAGCAAACCATGAGCTAATAGTGGAGAGCTGTGTGTATCTGGTCACGAGTTTTTATTACCATCTCTCAAACTTTAAGGTCACAAAGACCTTCTTTTTGTTTTTTTTTGAGTTGGAGTCTCACTCTGTCGCCCAGACTGGAGTGCAGTGGCCGCTCCCGGCCACCGCAGTCTCGACCTGCTAGACTCTGGCGATCCTTCTGCCTCAGCCTTCCAAGTAGCTGGAACTACAGGCGCGCGCTACCACACCCAGCTAGTTTTTTGATTTATTGTAGAGGTGAGGTCTCACCAAGTTGCCCAGGCGGGTCTCGAACCCACGGGCTCAGGCAATCCACTCATCTCAGCCTCCCAAGGCACGGGATTACAGGCTGAGCCACTGAGCCCGGCTCACAAAGATCTTCTAAATAATGAAAGTTACTGTCTCACTAGATTTGGGCTTTCCTTAGAACATTATGTCTGTACTTTGAGTAATTCCCTATTGTTTGTGTGATTTACTGGTAGAGCTACATTTCAGCCTGCAAGGTGGTCAGGTCCGATATGCATGATCAGCTGTGTGAAGGTTGTGTACGGATAATAAAGATGTCTGAATACTTACCCTATTTTAATTAGACCTGCCTAAGAAAGCCTGCCTGAACTATTTCTAAACTATGTGAATGCCTGCCTCACAACTGCCTGTACCCAAGACTTGTTCAAGCTCTGCTTTTAGGGGAACCCAAACTAATACAGGTTTGATAGGGAAAATGTAGGGATAAGCTGATGTCCACCCATGGGACACTGGATAAATTGTGGTATAGTCATTCCACTCAATTCTATATAGCAGCAGACATGAGTGACCAAGAATGACCACAATCAACTCGGAAAAGTCCCCAAGATCGACCATGAGATGGAAAGAAGCAAGTTGCGGGAGCATGGCACAATGGGAAGCTCTTTACTGAAAGTTTCCAGACACGCAGAACAATCTGTGGTGACATTTATGAACACATATGCGTGTAGCAGAAAACGTGCCAAAGTGTTAGCAAGAGAGTGTAGCAAGTGCCAGAATCAGAGCAAAAGCAACGGTCACTCTGGGAACACAAAGGGAGGAGGGACGGCCTTGGGGGAGGGTGATCCAGGGATGCTACTGTATTTAACTTCTTTGTAGAGAATTAAAGCAAATGTGAAATTAAAGCTTGTTGGTGAGTGCAAAGGTGTGTGTCATGATTTTCTATTCTTGGCAGCATGTTTGTTGTATTTAATATTTAATTTTAATTTTATTTTAATTTGAGTCACAGTCTCATTCAGTCACCCAGGCTGGAGTATAGTGGCACAATTACAGCTCACCACAGCCTCGACTTCCTGGACTCAGGGAATTCTTCTGCCTTAACCTCCCAATGCACGCACCACCATGCCCAACCGATTTTTTTGATTTTTTGTAGAGATGAGGTCTTGCTATGTTGCCCAGTGTGGTCTTGAACTCCTGGGTTCAAGCAATCCTCCTGCCCCAGCCTCCCAAAGGGCTG
Source organism: Carlito syrichta (assembly GCF_000164805.1). Taxonomy (NCBI): domain Eukaryota; kingdom Metazoa; phylum Chordata; class Mammalia; order Primates; family Tarsiidae; genus Carlito; species Carlito syrichta. Next base: position 5,344 of record NW_007048943.1, read on the forward strand.
AGATTGCAAGCATGAGCCATCTCTCCCGGCCTGTATTAGTAGTTTTTTTTTAAAAAATGAGTCATGAAACATACAAAGGGGACTTGGAGGTTCTGATTCCATTTCAGGCGCTGGTTCTGGGGCCTTCCGGAGAGAGGCCTGACCCCATTCTTCTCTCTGTGTTCAGAAACACAAAGCCCCATGGATCCTCACCACAATGACCCCATCACCTTAAGCCAGAGTGGATGGGTTTCTGCTGCTAACCCCTTGCCAGGCTCAAGGCAGTGACCCAGGGTGGGCTGGGGGTCTTTGGGTCACTCCCCCTAAGAAATGCTCCTCAGGTGTCCAACCGAGACGAAGGAAAAGGGGACAAGAGGCTCAAACACAAGTGCGCAGGGCTCGCTGTGCCCAGAGACCCTTGCGACCTCCCCGGCATGCCTGCCGTTCGCATTGCTCTCCAGTGCTATTAGCCACAATAGCTCCCTAAGTAGGTCATGGTGATTATCCCTCTCCTAGGGATAATCATCATCATCATTGTGTGTCGGAGGGTCGGTGTTTAGTGTTCTGCTGTTCTTCGAACTGCCTGGACACTTGACAGGCCCCCCGTTGCTACGAAGCCTTTTAGAGAGGCCGGCAGGGTGGGGGTCAGTGTTCTGCTCTCTCATTTTCGAGACAAAGCAGAGGTTCAGACAGGATAAGTGAATTCCCCACGCTGCCCAGAGGGGTATGAGGCGGCCTTTGGATGGACCGTGTGGATGGTGTTGTCCTCTCTGCCCAAGCTCGGCTGTCAGCACACCTTCCACCCCTTCCTTCAGGACCATGTCCCTTGTCCCTCCGTGTGGTCCTGGGAAGGCTGCTAGGCCCAGCTAGTCACCTCCCTCCCTGCAGAGGTTAGCAGCCACACTTCCCTAAAAGCACATTAGAAGTTATAAATCCAGTTGTGTAAGCAGAAGCAAAAACCAAAATCTGAGTGCCACAGTGGACCACAAGACAAACCCAAGACAACAAGATAACCAGAAGACTTTGTTAAGTCTTCTTTAAGAAATATGAACAGGCAAGGCTCCAACTGGGAGCAAAATATGTGGGAACAAGCAAAGCTATTCTTATGGTCTGCACCACAGTTTTAGAGAGGAGGACTGTTCGGTGAGCACTTGAAGTGAGCACCTGGAGGGATGGCTTAAGAAGCTGAAGGCTTGCAACCTGGAGCCCAGGAGCCCAGAGTCTCACTCTGAGGCCCTCCTTAAAGGTTGTGTCCTGGGGCCCTCTTCGCCACCCAGGTATGACCCCTCGCCATTCTTTTTTTTTTTTGAGTTGGAGTCTCACTCTGTTGCCCAGACTGGAGTGCAGTGGTCTG
>NW_007048943.1:6776-28907 GCF_000164805.1 Carlito syrichta
AGGCAATCCACTCAGCTCAGCCTCCCAAAGGCATGGGATTACAGGCTGAGCCACCGAGCCGGCTCCCTCGCCATTCTTATTGTTACTTTAAATTAGACCTGTGCACCCACGCGCTAGCGCCTGGGGGCAGATGCCATATCTTATCTGCTGCTAAAAGACGCACAAGATTGCCCACAGGTCCCACGGCTTGTTGTGGACTCTGTGGAACTTGAACCCAAGCAGTCTCATGCTGAAGCCCATGTCCCTCACTACTGCCCCACCCTACCGTTCTGACTTACCCTTTCCAGGCTTCATACTTCTCTCCTGGGGAGCCCGATGATGGGTCCTAACCCTGTGGGCTCTGGCCAGGGCCCTGCTGAGCATAGACTGTGGAGTTGAATGACACTTCTCTGGTCTCCCACTCTTGCCCTTCCCCATGCTCCCATGCGGCCGGTTTTCAGCAGTCAGAGGAATCCTGTTGAAAAAGAAGGCATCTCCCCTCTGCACAAAACCCTCCCCGGGCTCTCACCTCCCTTAGGGTGAGGCCGGAGTGCCCCCACTGGCCCCCATGATCCCTCTGGCTTGGTGACAGGCCTGTTCCCCCAGCTTCCGGCTCACATCATGCCAGCCACTCATGGTCTTGCCTCAGGGCCTTTGCATTGGCTGTTCCCTCCCGTGCTATGCTTTTCCACCAGACACACACAGAGCTTGCTCCCTGACCCCCTTAGGACTTTGTTCCAATACCACTTTCCCAGTGAGCCTGCCCGACTTCCCTGCTGGGGAGAGGTACAAGAGCGCCCTCTAGGGTGGGAAGAGAAACAGACAATATGGGGGCCACAGTCAGGGGCCCCAAAACAGGGGTCTTTTTTGTTTGTTTGTTTTGTTTTGTTTTTGAGTTGGAGTCTCACTCTGTCACCCAAATTGGAGTGCAGTGGCACGCTCCCGGCCACCGCAGCCTCGACCTACTGAGCTCCGGTGATGCTTCTGCCTAGCCTTCCAAATAGCTGAAACTACAGGAGTGCGCTACCATGCCTGATTAATTTTTGCTTTATTGTAAAGACGAGGTCTGGCCAAGTGGCCCGGACAGGTCTCGAACCCACAGGCTCAGGCAATCCACTCACCTCGGCCTCCCAAAGTACTGGGATTACAGGCTGAGCCACCAAGCCTGGCCGACCTCATGCTGTTCTAATCCTCCTGCCCCACGTGCACAGATGCCCCGGCCTCCAGAAGATCACCCAGAGTAAACTCCTAACTCCACAGCACCCAGAGATGAAAACAACTTTTTTTTTTTTTTTTTACCTTTCTCATGAAATCAGGCTTGGAAGAGCTTCTGGAGGCCTCTTTCCCTCCAGTTTTCCTGGTCTCTCCTTATCTCCTGACTCACCCTTGGGTTTCCCACCCTCCCAGGACCCTGAGTTGATAAGCTGCTGTCTTCAACCAGCCCCACAGAGGGGGTGGGCTCCAAGGGGCTCAGGCTTCCCATAGTGCAGTGCCCACAGGCAAACAGACCCGAGTTTGTTTCTGAGTCGCCCGGTCTGGTTTAGGCCTATGATTACGTGCATAGGGTCTGTGTCTCTCCCTTGGATTTAACCACAGATTGCCCACCCCGACTCCCATCGGTCTTTGTGTTCATGTATGATGTATGTGCCCACGTGGATGCACATCTGTGCATGTGAAGCATGTATCAGGGGTCCAGATGGGAGTGTGTTTACACAGGAGCCTCCACTCAGTAAGAGGACACACATAGGTGTACAAGCACGTTAGAAAGGCAAAACAAGCCAAGCTCGTGGCTCAGCCTGTAATCCTGCGCCTTTGGGAGGCTGAGTTGAGTGGACTGCCTGAGCCCGCAGGTTCAAGACGCACCTGGGCAAGTTGGCGAGACCTTATCTCTAAAATAAATCAAAAACTAGCTGGGCGTGGTAGTGTGCGCCTGTAGTTCCAGCACTTGGAAGGCTGAGGGGGAAGGATCGCCGGAGCCCAGCAGGTCAAGGCTGCGGTGGCCGGGAGCGGCCACTGCACTCCAGTCTGGGCGACAGAGTGAGACTCCAACTCAAAAAAAAAAAGAAAGAAAAAGAAAGGCAAAACAGCACTCTGGGAGGAGGAAGAGGTGGGGCAGGGACCTGACTGGGAGTCTGAGACCCAGATCCTGGGTCTGGAGCGGAGACGGGAGTTCTCAGGGCCAGGCGGAAGCAGATTAAAGCCTCCGTGTCTGGGGCTAGAACTCCTGGGGGCAGGGAGGAGGGTGTGGGGACGTGTATAAGGCCAGGGGCCACGGGGTGAAGGGCAGAGAGTTCTTCAAGTGGGCAACCAGGGTACCCATAGGCAGGGGTGGACCCATGACCGCTGGCAGTGTGGAAAACATCTGAATCCTAGATTAAGTTGTGATGATTCCAGGGAAAAGGAAAGTCATCAGTGGATGCAGAAGGGTAGAGCTGCTCCTGCCCAGGGAGTGGGTGAGGGGTACACTCTGTTGGTGCCAGGTACACCGAGGGCTTGGGGGCTGCCATTAGTCCATGGGATGCCTTTGTGTGAAACACAAAAAAAGTACCCCTAATGCCAGCTGCAGCCCAAGGGTGCAGGGCATAGCTAGCAGAGAGTGGGCTGGATTTCCATTTGCGCTGCCCCTATATTAGGCAGGGCACAACCTGCACAGCTGTGCAGGGCACCCCTAGAGAGTGCGGGGCCCATGGGGACACATCAGACCCTGGTCAGCTCCAGAGTGAAAATGGGAATCAGGGCACCAGAGGGCAGGAAGAGGCACGGAAGCATCCTGGTGGTCACGTGTGTGCCTGGGAAGACCATGATTACACACCCTCGCACTTGGGTGAGGTGGGACCCACACACTCACACCCATGGTGCCACCACAGCTTGGGAAGACTTCTGTCTGCACAGTGAGCCAGGACTGGACACCTTAGAGGAGCCCAAAGAACAAGAGAAAGTTCTGTCCTTCGTTTAAAGAGAAAATAGGTATTCACACATGACAGGTTTTAAAATAATCAAGGACTGGGCATGGTGGCTCATGCCTGCAATCCAAGCACTTTGAGAAGTTGACAGAAGGATCACTTGAACTCAGGAGTTCAAAACCAGACTGGACAACATAGCAAGACCCATCTCTACAGAAAAATTTAAAAATTAGCCAGGGCCGGGCTCGGTGGCTCAGCCTGTAATCCCTACACTTTGGAAGACTGAAGCAAGTGGATTGCCTGAGCCTGAGCGTTCAAGACCAGCCTGGGCAACTTGGCAAGATATCGTCTCTACAATACAAATAAAAAATAAAAAAATTAGCTGAGCATGGTAGCACGCACCTATAGTTCTGGCTACTTGAAAGGCTGAGGCAGAAGAACTGCCTGAGCCCAGCAGGTCAATGCTAGGGTGGCCATGAGCGTGCCAATGTACTCCAGCCTGGGTGATGGAGTAAGGCTCCAACTCAAAAAAAAAAAATAGTCGAGCATGGTGGTAGTCCTGTGCCTGGAGTCCCAGGTATTCGAGAGGCTGAGGAGATGGATCACTTGAGCCCAGGAGACTGAGGCTGCAGTGAACCCTGATCATGCCACTGCACTCCAGCATGGGTTACAGAGCTAGACTTTGTCTCTAACGATAAATAAAAGACAAAATAAGATGATCAAAGTTCTTCAAAAAGGTGTACATAGAGTATATACGGCTCAGCAATTTTACTCCGAGGTGTCTACACAAAAGAGTTGAAAACAGGTATTCACCATGAACTAGTAAAAACATTAAGTTGGAGGGACTCAAATATTAAAACTTTTGGTTATTGTGTTCACATCATAGTGTATGAGCATCATTTATAGTTTGGCTTTGAGAACTTTCCTGGTGTTGAGTTTATGGAAAATGTATAAAAGAAATGATTTGAAGTTTTGGTTATATTTTTATATTTGTAAAGTAAAAGTTTGATTAAAATGGTCACTGTTCTTTTTTATTTTATTGTCATTTCAATAAAAAATATTTAAAACAGAAAAAAAAAAGAAAACAGGTATTCAAACAAAAACCCGTACACAAACGTTTACAGCAGCACTATTCATAGTAGCCACGAGGAGAAAACAACTCAAATGTCCATTGGTGGATGAATGGACCATAACTTGTAGCATACCCTTACTATGGAATACCGTTCAGCCACAAAAAGGAGCAAAGTACTCATAGGGCCCTCCCCCCCAAAAAACCAGGAACTATTTTTAGGAGAGTGGGCCCCTTGTGGCACAGGCTTCCTCAGCAAGGTAAGTGTTCTAGGAACCCATCAGCATCATTATACCAGCTAGCATTGTTGTGAAAGGCTGCATTCAGCTTCAGTGAATTCTTTTTTTGGAGATTCTTTCAACGCATTTGCCCATTTCATGATGGGTGATTTACAGGAACAACCTGCCCATGCCGTGCTGAGTGTTAAGCAGTCTTGGACTGAAAACGGCACACCCCCTGTGCCCCATCCTTCACTCAATCTCACCCTGAGCGACATTTTTGTTGTTTCTCCAGATGAAAAAGGTCTTCCAAGAGAAACGTGTTGCCAACGTGGAAGAAGTGAGAAAGGAAATGGCAGAAGCACTAAAAGGCATCAAAATTGATGAGTTCAAAAACTGTTTTGAGCAGTGGAAGAAGCATCTTGATGGGTGTTTTGCATCAAGCAGAGAGTACTGTGAAGGTGACTGAAGTTTAAGCAGGTAAGAAGAGATACGCAATTTTTAATAAATAAATTCTGGGGTTTTTTGGGGGTCCCCCCTCGTACACATGTCACAACACAAGTAAACCTTAAAAACATTATGCAAAGGGAAGAAGGCAGTCACCAAAAAATCGCACATTATGTGGTGTAATTTCTACGAATGTCAGAATGGCTAAACAGAAGAGACAGAAAGCAGATTGGTGGTTGCCAGGAGCTGGGGAAGGAAGGACTGGGAAGTCACTGGAAATGGGAGGGGCTTCCTTTTTATGAATATGCTCTGGAACTACATAGAGGTGATGGTTGCACAACATTGTGAATCTGCTTAATGCCCTCACTTGTTCACTTTGAAAATGTTAATTTTGCCGGTGTGGTGGCTCACGCCTGTAATCCCAGCACTTTGGGAGGGAGAGGATTGCCTGAGGTCAGGGGTTTGAGACAATCCTGAGCAACATAGCAAGACCTTGTCTCTACAATAAATCAAGAAAAATTAGCCTGGTGTGGTGGTGCATGCCTGTGGTTCCAGCTACTTGGAAGGCTGAGGCAGAAGGATCACCTGAGCCCAGAAGGTTGGGGGTGCCGTGGTTGTGGGCGTGCCACTGCACTCCAGCCTGAGTGACCGAGTGAGATGTCAACTTAAAAAAAAAATTGTTGCCAGGATCGGTGGCTCAGCCTGTAATCCCGCGCCTTGGGAGGCTGAGGTTAGTGGATTGGCTGAGCCCGTGGGTTCGAGACCCGCCTGGGCAACTTGGCGAGACCGCATCTCTACAATAAATCAAAATATCAGCCAGGTGGGGTAGTGCATGCCTGTATTTCTGGCTACTCGGAAGGCTGAGGTGGAAGGATCGCTGGAGCCCAACAGGTTGAGGCTGCAGTGACCAGGAACGGCTACTGCACTCCAGTCTGGGTGACAGAGTGAGACTCCAACTTAAAAAAAAAAAAAATTTGTTAATTTTATGTTGTGTGAATTCCATCTGAATTAAAAAAAAAAGACCAAGAAAGCAAATGATCATTGGCCACAGTGCTCTACAGAGCTCACTGTAGACCAGAGCAGCACTCAGAACTTAGTCACCAACTGGTCTCCGAGAGCACTGACAGAGCCAACCTCTCCCTGATGGGTTGTGTGGAGGCCAGGGGTCCTGGCAGAAGGGGACTGGGGCTAGGAATCCTTCAGTGTGAACACATCTGGGTATTCCACCCTCCCCAGCAGGCTGTGACCTTGCTGAACATCAGTCCTGGACCAGGTGTAGGTGCTGGTCAAGGAAGCTCCTGGAGAGAGGAAGCAGGTCTCCTCTGGAGAGAGAAAGTTGCCAAGGGTCAGCGGGTTTTGCGGGTCAAATGGCAAGCAAAGTGGAATAGACAGGTGGCGCTTTGGTTCAGCCAGGCCTGGGTTGAAATCCCAGCTCTTCCATCTGCTGGCAGAGTGCATAGGTCTTGCAGCTTCCTGAAACTTGATTTCCCCACCAGTGAACCAGAGTCAACTATTCCCACCCGGCAGGAGGGTGAAGAGCCTGGGCCAGCAGGCAGGGGTGGGGGCAGGAGTCTGGCTGGTTTGGCTGCTTTTGATTGTTTTTCAGGAGCAGCCGGAAAACAAGGCCCTAGTGCTCAGAATAGCAACAAAGTCAGGCCATCCAAACAGAGGTTTTAAAAATATGATCAGAAAAATCAACTTCCCTGTGTTCACACTCGATCTCAGGTGTATTCATGGGGAAGTAACGGAAGCCTGGCAGCCTGGAGGATGGTGCAGCTGGCCGTCCCTGCTGCGGCCCCACTCAGTGTGTGTGGGGGGCCACCCTGCCTCTGTCCACACACCCCCTTCCGCCCGCGGGGCCCAGACACATTTTCTCCTCTCCCTCTGCGTTCTGCTCCAAGGACAATTTGGCAGCTGCAGCTTTTCAATTAACGTTGCAGACTTGAAATAGGGGGCTTGGGGGAAAGCGGCGGGTGACAGAGGAGAAAAACAAGCCCATCGCGGTGGCAGCTGGGTAACTCCACCTGCTCCACGTGGCAGGGAAGTTAAGGACCCCAGAGCCAGGAGGGGGCAAGGGCAGGCTGCCGCACACGCTTGGCTTCTGGGTCCCCTTTGCCCTGTGCACCCCCAGACCCAGGGACTCTCCACAATCCCCACCCCAGGTAGCCCTCAGCCCTCTGAGAGTGGGATGCAGTGGAGTGAGGGTGTTTCTCTGGTCTGCTCCCTGCCTGGCTAAGCACTGGTCGTGGAGGCATTGCTGAGTCTTGTTGGTTTCTCTTCACGGTGTACTCCAAGGCACCCTCCCCTGAACTCTCTTCAGTTACCTGTTGCGAGCCGGCTCTTTCCTGCCACGACATTGACTGTTTCCACTGGACTGGCTGCCTACAGACAGGGGCAACATCCAGGCCCACTGCCAGGTTCAGCTGGGCCTCTTTCAGAAACAGTCTTTGAGGAGGGTCCTCAAGGACTAACCTAGACAAAGACACTGGGGCCTGGACTGACATCTATGGGGGACCTGCAGGGGGTCTGGCATTTTATGTATGTGGACTTACTTTTCTCAACTACCTGAGAAGTGGACACTGTCATTTCTATTTTTTAGATGAAGAGACTGAGGGTCCAAGAGGCTGTAGACCTTGTCCAGGGTCTGGACCATAAACATCCTCAAAGCCAGGCTTGGACCATATCCTAATCTCCTAACCCCAGCACCTTCTAGTTGTGGCCTTGGAGAAGTCCACAGGCATGGCCAGTACCCTTGAAGTCACCCTTGAAGAAGTCCACAGGCATGGCCAGTGAGGACAGAATCATAGGCAGTGCCATAGTTTGAATGTGTTCCCCAAATTTCATGTGTTATCCCCAATATGGCAATATTGAAAGGTGGAGCCTTTAAGAGGTGATTGGGTTGTGGGAGATCTGCTTTCGTGAAAGGATTAGACATCCATGGATTAAAAGATTCGTGGGTTATCATGGGAAATAATCTGTGGCTTTGTAATAAGAGGGAGAGAGACCTGAGCCAGCGGTGAGCACACTCAGCGCCCTCCCCGTGTAATGTCCCCAGACTCTGCAGAGCGTCCCCTCCAGCAAGAAAGTTCCCACCAGATGTTCCCCCGACGTCAGACTTCTCAGCCTCCATAACTGTAAGAAGGAACTCTTGTTTCTTATAAATTACCCAGTTTCAGGTATTCTGTTATAAGCAACAGAAAATGGACTAAGATCGGCAGTGAGGGTTGGTGTTGGTGTCACAAGGCTCTGTCATGATTGTTCACAAGCACCCTGGCGAGTTTTCTCTTCTGCCCCTTCAAGCCTCAGTTTCCCAGCTGGAAAATGGGTCAGACAGAGCACCTCATTAGGTTGTTGTGAGGGTAACCTGGAGGTGATGGGTACAGAGTTGAGTGTCTGGGAAGTAGGAAGCATTCAATTAAGGATTGTTTCCATCCACCCAACTACTCCCCCCACTCCCTCGCTCCCCCTACTCCTTTATGCAGAGGCTGTGGATAGGAAAGAGCTTTGGGACTCAGCTAGCAGCATCCGGGAAATGGGAAGCATCACAGGGATCGTGTCCACATCACTGGCAGAGAGATGCTGGAACATCAAGCCCCAACACAGCGAGGTCTCTGTACGCAGCCGTTACCCCAACAGGATTGAGGGTGCGGGTTACATTCTGGATGTTTCTCAAGAACATGTGGAGAGCAAATCAGGAACCAGCAGATCTGGGTTCCAGAAAGACAAGACAAGGCACTGCAGGGAAAGGATGGGGTACCAGGTCTATTCGGGGCCCAAAGAAGCACTGCTGGACTCTCACAGACATGAGCTGGTTTTGTTCAACCCACCCCCGACCTAGTTTGGTTTCTCTGTGAGACATTCCACAGAGCACAAATGGCCCTAAACCAGTGTCCCCGTGGCCAAGTCAGACGGGAATGAGACACGTGCAATGGGGTTTTGCCCATGTGAGTCTGCACGTGTCAGCTGGGAAAGCATGCCTGGCCAGAGCACCCCAGCTCCAGACCACCTTCGGGGAACCTGTCCCTTCTCTGGGCTGCTTCCTTGGTGAGTGAAGCACTTGGATGGAGGCTGAGTTACCTATACCCCTTCCCCCAGAACTGTCTCTCCCAACAGAATCCCCACGGATCCCCAGATAAAGAGGACATGAAAACAGAGATGGGGTGAGTGGAGCCCCAGCCTCCTCCACTGAGCACCTAGGACCCCATAGAATGCAGTTTGGCCCCAGGAAAGATAGATTTCCTGGGTTCCTGCCAGGTCTGTACTGTCTGGCGGGCACCTACCTGTCCTGGAGAAGTCACTCCTGATGATGTCACGGGAGGTTTTGTGCCCAACCCCAGCTCAGAGCTCAACCCTGCCCAGCATACGTCTGGTGACCTTTGGGTCGGCGGGGACATGCTGTGCTAACGCCAGGCAGGAAGGAGGATTGCACAGCTCACACACTGTTGCCAAACACATCTTGGAGAAGGAGAGAAAAAGCAAAATAAACAGAGCCTGGTGGCTCTGATGTAGAAAGTCTTTCCTGAAACAGCTTGGCGGCAGGTCCCGGTGGAAAATACCAGAGGTGCGAAGGGGCTGGGTCTTCTGTCCCCTGTGGAGGGATGCTCCCCTCCTGCCTCCCACCCCACCCCAGATCTCTGTGGGCTCTTAGGGAAATAACCAGCTTGGCAGTTATTTCTAGGAATTGGGAGGTTCTTGTGTATAGAGGAAAGCACTCAAAAATTAATTAACTGGATACATTGTCATGAAGAAAGCATGAAGGACATGGGGAACCAGCTCTGCCTCTTAGTTCTTGCATGACTTAGGGCAACATCACTCTAACCTGCCAAGACTTGGCTTCCTCATCTGTAAATGGGAACGTGTGATCTAGTCCACTGGGACCCGCCAGTATCTGTTTGGGCCCAAATACATTGCCCAACACATGAAAGAATCTGAAATGTTCTTTCTTCCTCCAATAGGTTGTATCATAAGCAAGGGGCAAAGTGAGCCTCAGTTTCTTCATCTGTAAATGGGGGTGTGTGCTTCATGATCAAGGCTCCCCGAAGGGTCTGTGACCCCCAGTGTCACCCTGGATGGTGTGGGCCACCAAATACACAGAGAGAAACAGACTGGGAGGGAACAGAAGAGGCATGAAGACATAGGGGGACAGAGAAAGGAACAGAGAGGGCTAAGGAGGGACAAGCATAGTGACATACAGTGGAAGATAGAGGGCTAGACAGAAGCTGGGAGAGACAAGGAGAGAGACAGGGACACACAGAGACCAGAGAGGGACACTGAGAGATATACAGAGACCAGGAAAATGGAAAAGGACAGACAGAGAGAGAGAGAGAGAGACAAAGAGAGACCCAGCGAGAGATGGAAAGAAACACACACCAAAGACAGAGACACACAAAGAAACAGAAGAGGTGGGAGAGAGAGAAAGAGAGACACATAGAGGAACGGGGAGATCCAGGGATACAGAGAGAGATACAAACGGAAACACAACATACACTCACCCTCACACAAAACAATTGCTGTCTTGGTTTCAAGTTCGTGGGCCCAGCCTCTGGCGCAGGTACGATGGCACCCTCAGCTTCCAAGAGCTTCCGCTTTTGCCCTGAGTGATTGGGAGTAGATTCATTTCTTGCAACCCAGGCATCCCAGGTGAGATGAGCCCCTCTTCCACACTCAGCCGCTCCCCTCGGCTGGCTTGGAACCTGGCCTCTTTGGCCCACATATCCCTTCTGCCCAAACAGGGTGGGCATTTTTTTTTTTCATCTAAAAAAGTTTTTTGTTTTGAAACAAGTTTAGTTTTACAGAAGAGTAGCAGAGACACTACGGAGTTTCCATGTAGCTTTCGCTCATGCACTTAGCATTTATATCTTACAGAACCATGGTAAGATTCTCAAAATGAATACATTAACACTGTTAAAATACGATTCACTCAACTATAGACGTTATTTGAACTTCACCTGTTTTTCCACTAATGCAAGAGTCAGCAAACCCCTTCAGTAAAGGACAAGATAGTAAATACGGTTGCAGTCACTCAACTCTGCTATTCTAGCACAAAAGCAAACATAACTAGTATGTAAATAAATGGGCATGACTGTGTTTGAAGAAAACTTTATTTACAAGAGTTAGCAGAGAGCCAGCAAGACTGGTGTTTGCTGATCCCTGATCAATGTTCTTTTTCATTTCCAGACCTAACATTACCTTTAGTTACCAGCTGTTCAGTTTTTCTTTGGCTTTCACAACCTTGATCTTTCTGAACAGTTCTGGTCAGGTGCTTTGCAAAAGGTTGCTAAATTTGGGTTTGCCCGATATTTTTCTCATGATTAGATCAGGGTCAGACATTATGGATTCTCACTGAGACACAGGCATTCTTGCCCCAGTTCTTTCTCCTTCCTCCATGATACTCTTTCTCGCTCCCAGTGGCCACTCCCTCTTTGCTCCTCAGCCGTGGAGACCACCTCTTCCATGCAGCCTCCTCCTCCTTCTCTCACCAGCCCTGGTCATGCCCGCTCTTTCTCCTCACCCCCCACGGCTCCTGACGTGCAAGGCTGGCTGGTCCCAATCCGACAGCACACAGCTCGGGGACCTATGGAGTAGCATTCCCCAAGGGATGCTTACAAGACCCCTCAGCTTACCGCTGGGCTGTCCCTCACACACTGTCCTCCTGGCCTGAGAAGTCTATCTCCAGGAAAGCAGGGTGGCAACATCACATGTGGGTCCATGCACTGTGGGAGGCAGGCACTGAGGGGCGGTCAGGGCTCCAGTTCATGATGAAGAGATTGCCGGACGATGGTGGTCTTGGCAGGGACTCATGGCCAGATGGAGACAGAAGCAGCTTCTTGGCTCTTGTGACCCCTCCCTCCTGGTCTCCACTCCAGGGTGGCTAAGGACTGTTTGATGGTGCCTGAAAGGCACCAGTCAAATCTGTGTTCGTTGTTCCTTTGCTCATTCATTCACTGGACAAGTGTTTGCTGAGCATCTCCTCTGTGCTATTCTAGTGATGCAGGCACAGCTGTGAACACAACGGGCAGAAATTGCTGCCTGCTCTAATGGGAGGAGATAAACAAAATAATAAAGAATGTGTCGGGGGAGGGGGATATTTCAGGCTGCTGATGTTAAGGGTTTAGAGTTTGGGTCAAAAAAGCGTTAACCAAGCTGGGTGTCTCCTAGGCAGCAGCTTTCTCTTGAGGGCAATGACTCCATCTGTCTGTTGAGGTTAAATCAGGAGCAGCTCAGCACTCATCTTTCTCTCCAGGGTGACGGCTCTTCACTGGTTCTGAACAGCCCAGTGACACATTTCCATTTCCTCCCCTTTCAGCCCCTTTGAATGGAAGTGGTATTATTAGAATCCTGGTAAGTCAAAAATAGAGAAGGGGCCTTCAAGGACATCTAGCTGAGTGGCAGCTGGGGGCCTAGGAACCCTCTGAGTCCTGGTGGGGTGGTATTTGTGGGACAGGGGGCCACCCTGAAGGGAGAGCAGAGGCCCCTTCCCAGGTTCACTTCCTCTGCCAGAGCAGCTCCATTTCACAAACAGGGCTTCTGAGGCAGGGTAGTTAGTGCAGGTTAGGCATAGACACATCATTTTCTTGTAGGCAGATTTTGTTAGACATTTTTCCTATCACATCTTTACTGCAGGCCAGGCTGGAATGTGTACCTGCCAGTCCACCCCACCCCTTCAGCCAATCACAAGAAAATCCCATCAGATGCAGGAAGAGGACAGCCCAACCTCTCTGCTCATGGTTTAGCCTAATTTAATCACTAAAAATTCTTCAGGTTCCCTGCTGAAAGGCCCAATCCCCCCCTTTAACTGATCAAAACCATAGAAATGATAATAAAACCACCCCTCCTTCCATCAGATGCAGAAAGGGAGCCCGGTTCCGGTGTTCCACCCTTATTAGCATATCAATTGTCATGGAAATATATCTGGTTTTTAATTGAGAGCAAAATCTCAATCTCATGGTTTTTCTTGAGAGATTCATCCATGTCAGGTCTTTCTGGCATGAATCTGCTTCTTTCCCTCACTTTGTTATTTTTATTTTTTTGAGTTGGAATCTTACTCTGCCACCCCAGCCTCGACCTACTGGACTCCAGCGATCCTTCTGACTCAGCCTTCCAAGTAGCCAGAACTACAGGCATGCACTACCATGCCCAGCTAATTTTTGATTTATTGTAGAGACAAGATCTCGCCAAGTTGTCAGGGCTGGTCTTGAACCCGCAGGCCGAGGTAATCCTCTTGCCTTTGCTTCCCAAAATGCTGGGCCTACAGGTTGAGCCACTGAGCCCAGTCACCTTCACTTTATTTTAAAACTTTGCTGGTCACTCTGAAATTCATTTCAGGGTCGAATCAGAGCCTGGCATCACCTCCATTTAATATCTGATTCGAAGAAGGGGATTCTGTTGCTAAGAAAAGAAGTGGGGTGACCCCTCATGCTATTCTTGTGAGGTGAGGTAAGGTAGCATCACAGTAAGAGTCTAGACCTGGAATCAGGCCATCTAGGTTGGATCTTGGCTCCACAACTTCCAACTTATTCCACTCTGTAGATCTTAGTTTCCTCATCTGTAAAATGAGGGCCCACAGAAATGCCTAGTTTAATGGAGCTTTTGAGAATATATAGGCCGGGCGTGGTGGCTCACGCCTGTAATCCCAGTACAGACATCAGCCACCGGCTGGATAGCATAATCTGTAGCAAGACTCTTAGCAGGGCCTGTTCAATAGACGCTAAATCACTCCTACTTATAAATTTTAAATTGAAAAAATGAAGAAGTGACAATGTTCTTAAAAATACTCAAACACAAAGGAATCCAATAACTACTTTTGAAAATGTCCAGCCCCACTCCCAAGAATATGTTAAAAACAGTTGAGTATATATTCTTTCATATTGTCTTCTATACATTTGCAAATTTGCACTATTTAGTTTAGTTTAGAAATACTTTTTACAGGAATGTTATTTCATTGCCCATTTTGCTTTGAATTTTACTTTTTTCACTTATTAATATGTCATGAATGAGTTTCTTCACTGGTGCCCAGGGCCTGACCACATTCCTCTTTGTGGCTATATAGTGTTCCACCACCAAGATCTCTCTCTTTTTTTTTTTTTTTTTTTGAGTTGGAGTCTCACTCTGTTGCCCAGACTGGAGTGCAGTGGCTGCTCCCGGCCACTGCAGCCTCGACCTGCTGGGCTCCGGCGATCCTTCTGCCTCAGCCTTCCAAGTAGCTAGAACTACAGGCATGCCCTACCACGCCCGGCTGATTTTTTTTGATTTATTGTAGAGATGAGGTCTCGCCAAGTTGCCCAGGCGGGTCTCAAACCCACGGGCTCAGGCAATCCACTCTCTTCTCTCATTTTTAAGCCAATGCCCAACTGAAGGATGTTTAGGTTGCTTACAAGTTATCGCTATCACAAAGTGCTGTAATTAACATATTTGTAAACATTTCTTTGAATTCTATAAAGAATAAATTCATAGAAGTGAAATTACTGAGTCAAAAGTTTTTCTCATTTAACTTTTTTTTTTTTTGATTTGGAGTCTCTGTTGCTCAAACTGGAGTGCAGTAGCATGATAATGGATCACCATAGATAGCCTCAACCTCCTGGGCTCAGGTGAACCTCCCACCTCAGCCTACCAAGTAGCTGGGACTACAGGGCTCATGCCACCATAACTGGCTAGCCATTTAACATTTTTATAGGTACTGCCAAACTGCTCTTCAAAAAGATTGTACCAATTTATACTCCTGTTACAGCCTGATAGGGTTTTGCCACCAGCTACCCAGAAAAACCAAGACAGATGCAGCTATTACAGAGAAGAAAGAGTTTAATATCACAAAGCACCTAGGTGAAGAGGGCAGGAGACATTTCTCAAGTCTACCTCCTTGAAAATCCAGGGGCATTTTGTAGGCAGAGAAATAGGGACTGCTGATTGATTGATGATGTCATGGATGACTATCTTCCGGTACCAATTTCTGGGAGGGAACGACCATAGGACTGGTGGAGCCAGCTTCCTGATATGCATTCTGGGTCTGGATGGAGCCTTGGGTACATCAGGATCTGAAAAATATCTCAAATGCCATTCTTAGGTTTTGCAAGAGATGCTATCTACAAAGCAAGTCCCATGATCATCAGCTACTACCCGCATAGGCTGTGAGCCTTCATGGAGGTAGTTTAAGGAGGAGGGTATGAGGGAGACAGGGGTCCCTGGAGATGAAAGCCATTTTTGTCCTTCAACCTCTGCTTTTGTCCTCAAGCAGTCTTGGGCCCAATGTTTAGGAGAGAATATATAGGTTGGGTGCTGTGGCTCATGCCTGTAATCCCAACAGTTTGGGAGGCCAAGGCGAGAGGATTGCCTAAGTTCATGGGTTTAAGACCAGCCTGGGCAACATGGCGAGACTTCGTCTCTAAAAAAATAAAAAAGAGAGAGAGGATATATTTTAGTCTTTCTCCTCTCCGCAGGGGTCAGGATGGGAAGATAGTCAATTGCCTTCTACTGGAGTGAAAGCAAGCTTAGAAGCAACAATTGATTCATTTCTAACCCTAGCTGAAACTTTTCCATCTCTTCTCCAGCTTTTTCTCCATGACCTGGTATTAATTTTACATAGACAGTTCCTCTACCATCAATAAACGATGAGAGGGCCCTGTCAATATTGGGGGTGGCATTCTCTCCAATCCCTGTTTTGTGACAGATGAAAGATGTTTTGCATTTCTTTGATTATTCATGATGCTGCCCACATGCCTGCATGTTTCCTGGTCATTTCTAGCTCTCTCTTCTGTAAACTGCCTCATCACATCTTTTGTTCTTTGAGTTCTCACTCTGTCACGCAGGCTGGAGGGCAGCGGCATGATCACAACTCACTGCACCCTTGACCTCCTGGGTTCCAGCGATCCTTCTGCCTCAGTCTCCCAGGTAGCTGTGACTACAGGTATGTGCCAGCCACCAGGCTTGGCTAATTAGTTGATATTTTGTAGTGATGAGGGTTCATTATGTTGCCCAGGCTGGTCTCGAACTCCTGGGCTCCAGCGATCCTCCTGCCTCAGTCTCCCAAAGTGCTGGAATTACAGGCATGAGCCACCGCACCCTCCACATCTTTTGTTCATAAGCGGGGAAGTTGAAGTCCAGGAAGTTTGGTGATTTATTCAAACTCGTGAAATCCAGTTCTCTCCACTCTTCTCCTTGCCATCTGTCGTATTTGTAGCACAGTCTCTGTTCACTTTTCTTCTGATAAAATAGTACCCGTCTTACGTCAGATTTCCCCAGAAACAGATGCTGAGTCAAAGATTCAAGTGCTCCTAGAGGAGAAACCAGGTCAGGGAGTGAAAGAAGCAGAACTAGAAAGGGGAACTGGCCCCAGGAAATTTTAGGGGAAGTCATAGCTCAGGCCTGTTCCTTAGGCAGCTCTCAGGGTACTTTACACCTCAGTTTGTCCTCAGTCTGGTGCAGACTGCCCTGGGGAGTGAGGAACAGGGACCTGGACTGGAGGAGGCGAGATCCTCCCCTGATGTGACCACTAGAGAGCATGATAGCTGGGGCAAAGGCAAAGGACATGTTCTCCGCTGCACCCCATTTTCTTTAGGGAGCCACTCCTCTCCTCCCCTCAGCCCTGCCTTTTGGGACCTCAGAGAGGAGCCCTACCCTGCTTGAGCAATGAGCATATTCTACGCCCCTGGCCGTGGTTGATTTGGAGTTACGCCCACAACACAATTTCTGCTGGTGGGAGTCAACTCTGAATCTGTTGGGGAAAGCAGTACTTAAGTGATTTTCTGATTTTCAGTGCTGTTTAGGGTTCCTCTGTGTGAGTACACCTCGGTTCATGCACCCCCTTCCCCGGCCGGTAAACATTTGGGTGATTTCCAGTCCTTCCGATCACAGTTGGTGCTGCCGAGAACTGCTAAGAATGTTCTCTTGGACATCGCCTGAAGCATGTGTACACCCGGGAGCCGGATTGCTGGGATGAAGAGATGCAAACAAGCAGCTTGGCAAGACAATGTGCTATTGTTCCTCAATGCACTTATAACCATTTACACGCCCACCAACTGTCAGAGTCTGCCAAACCATGAAGGATACTGTCAGATTTCTCAATGTCGTGGGTGTAAGAAGAAAACTCACTCTGGTCTTCATTTGCATTTCCCTGATTTATATGTTTATTCACCACTCCTGTTTCTCAAGAAGTTTTTTCTTTCTGACTTCTCTCCCCTGTTGTCCCTTCTCACGTGAGGGTCAGCTGCTTGTCCTTGCTTAAGCTCTTCCTTCTGTCTGGAATGCCTCCATGAAAACTTCTGCCTGCCCTTCCAGACCTGGCCATGCTGGCACTTCCTCTGGGAAACCTTCCCTCATTCCCTTACAAGGGGCCAATTCCTCCCCCACAGTCTTTTTCCAAGCACCACAGTACTGTGAGATCACCCAGGGGACCAAGTCCCGGCCATCTCTCTCTCCTTCCCAAACCCACCTGGCCTCGAGATGCTGTCTGTTTTCCTCTCTCCCACTTCGGGTTTATACTATGCCTGTGACAACAGGATGGGAACAGAGACAGATTAGGATATCCATATGGGCTGGGCACGGTGGTGCATGCCTGTAATCCCAGCACTTTGGGAGGCCGAGGGAAGAGGATTGCTTGAGCCCACGAGTTTGAGACCAACCTGGGCAAAATAGCGAGACCTTGTCTCTACAAAAAATTTTAAAAATCAGCAGGTCATGGTGGCACACAACTATAGTCCCAGCTACTCAGGAGGTTGAGGCAGGAAGATCACCTTAGCCCAGTTAGAGGACAGTAATAGAGTATACCGTAAACTTAGGTTAAGAGCATGCTATAACCCAATAAATATGTAATTGGCTTGTGGACAATAGCACAGCCATTTTTAGTTTTCTGTCTTAAAACATAACCTGTAACTGTTTAAAGTTTCAGTTATGGGGCAAAAATTGCAAAGCTCCGGTTACAAGCTTCAACCCCTTCCCTTATCTCACTTTCCCCTTAGCAACATCCAATCAGGTGCCAGGGGGTAATCACCTAAGTTTCCAGATGTCTCTGCAACTTCCCTAGCTAGTGGACCAAGGTCAGCCCGAGTCAGGCTAGCCAATCCTCCACGATTAAGCTGACCACCAGAGGTTACTACCCAATTAAATGGTAACACAACCGGAAAGCCCCCCCCAAACTCCTCCTCCCTTTGTGTAAAAGCATAAGAGGCATCTGCTTAAGGAAGTCAGGGCCTCTGAATGTACTCCGCTGTGTCGGTTGTCGACAGAGGCCCAGGCTCGAACTTGCAAATAAAGACCCTCTTGAACTTTCATCGGAATTGGCTCTTGGTGGTCTCTCGGACTGAACTTTCGGCCACTATACCCAGGAGTTCGAGGCTATGGTGAGCCATGATCGTGTCACTGCACTCTACCTGGGCCACACTGACACCCTGACTAAAAAAAAATCAATATGAACCAATGACCCAAAGCACTTTCCCCGCCCCCCCCCCCGACTACGAGAGTGACCTGCCAGAGAGAACCCCAGGACAACCAAAGGAAAGCAGGCAAGCAACCTGGTCACATTTTCTATGCATGTCGTAGGAATGGGTGACCATGCACATCATGTGCTTGTCCTCATAGTAGGCAGTGCTGTGTGGCTGCTCATCCCCACCCTACCCAGGCTCACCCACTGGCGGCCGTTCCTTGGTTCTGACTCTGTGTGATGTTCGTCTGCTCATGAAAAAACAGAAATTAGGAAGAGTCGGAGAAGGCTGCACATCTGCCAATGAAAGACAATTCTACCACAAGATGCAGTTCTCCCTGGGGCCGTGAGTTTCCGGCTGCCATGTCCAGAGGTTAAAATGGAACTCAACACCCCGAAACAACGCACACTGATTTGCAAATCTCGGGCAGAACCAATTTCATTTTTTCTCCCGTGTACAACAAAGCAAGACAGAGGCTTGGGCTCAGCTCCCAAACGGCCCAGTGTGAACCAGGACCCTGGCGTTATCTCAGGTCTGTGGGTCGGTCTTGGCCTCTGTCTGCCCTCTGTCTCCCGGTCATGAAGCTGCAGAGGTGAGGGGGGCTCAGGATATCTGCTATAGTAAAGCACTGTTGTGGCCGGGCACGATGACTCAGCCTATAATCCCAGCACTTTGGGAGGCTGAGGCAAGTGAATTGCCTGAGCCCACGGGTTCAAGACTTCATCTCTACAATAAATCAAAAATTAGCCGGGCGTGGTAGTGCCCGCCTATAGTTCCAGCTACTTGGAAGGCTGAGTGGAAGGATCTCCGGAGCCCAGCAGATCGAGACTGTGGTGGCCGGGAGCGTGTCACTGCACTCCAGTCTGGGCGACAGAGTGAGACTCCAACTCAAAAACAAAAAACAACAAAAAAAAGATCTGTTGAAGTTCCCTCCACTTTATTGCTGATGTAGAACTTTCTAGATCTTGAGGAATTTGACAGAATGTTTGTCTCCAATGATTCTGTGCAACAGACATTTCAGAGGCAGCATGATGAGAAGGTAGGGAGGAGGTTGTTGAATTGAGGGCCCACTGGGGACTTGAGGCAAATTACTCAGTTTGTTACAGCCTGATCCATTCCTATGCCCGCTGCCCAGAGAAAGAGTTTAACATCGCCACATAGGAGCAAGGAGGGCCGGAGACGTCACTCAAATCTGCCTCCCTGAATTCAGAGGAAAGGATTTTAAAAGGGAATTTGGTGGGTGGGGGCATAGGGACTGTTGATTGGTTGATGATGTCATGGAGGGTGTCAAGACTGTCTTCCTGTTGTAGTCAATTTCTGGGAGAGGTCACAGGATAAGCAGAGCCGGCTCCTGGTATTCTAGACCAGGATGGGACCTCAGGTCCTTCACAGTACAAACTCCCAAAAATATCCTAAATGTAATTCTTAGTTTTTTCAATCGATGCTATCTATAAAGCAAGTCCCTGTGAGGGTAGTACCCTCTGGACTGTCAGCCCTTATGGAGGTAGTTTAAGGGGAAGGCATGGGGAAGGTGGGGTCCCTGGAGATTGAAATCACTTTGCCCTCAAGCAGCCTTGGGCCCATTGTTTAAGAGAGAATAGGAGGGTGACCTCCAAACACCTGGAATTTTATTTTTTGGAGGGTGGGCCCCTTGTAGTACAGGTTCTCAGACTAGGTAATTGTTCTAGGAACCCATCAGCATCAGGGTACCAGCTAGCTTTGTTGTGAGCAGCTGTGTCCTGCTTTAGTTAATTTTTTTGGAGAATCTTTCAATGTACTTGCCCATTTTATGATGGGTGATTTGTGAGCATACCTGCCCACATGGCGCTGAGTGTTCAGCAGTTTTTGAGCCAAACCGGCATGATCCCTGTGCCCCGTCCTCCCTATTCACCAAATCTCATCCTGAGCAACTTTTTGTTTCCCCAGATGAAAAAAGTTCTCAAAGGGATGCCTTTTGCCCATGTGGAAGAAGTGAAACAAAAAATGGCAGAAACACTGGAAAAAGCATCTCAATGGGCATATTGCATCAAATGGAGAGTCTTTGAAGGTGACGGAAGTTAAAACAAGTAAGAATAAATATACAATTATTTATATATGAACTCCAGGGTTTTTTTGTGTCCCCCATCGTATGTTGAGCAGCCTTGTGGGACAGCTTCCATCTTCCCTCTTCCCAAGGGGCCACAAAACTTGTTAATTTCTATTCATAGCTGCAACTTTTTGGCTTTTACCCCATGATTTGATATTAATTGTATATAGTTGGTTTCAAATTGAGCAGAGCCTGACTCTCCTTTGCCGAGTGGGGAAGAAGATACCTGCTCTCTATTTCACCAGCATGGATGAAACTCGAAAACATGATTTGAAATGAGAGAAGTCAGACACAAAAGGCCACATATACGAAAAGTTCAGAATAGGCAAATCTGTAACGGCAGGAAGTAGACTAGTGGTTGCCAGGGGCTTGGGAGTATGTGGTTAGGGGAAATTGGTGGCTGACAGTTAATAGGTATTTGGTTTCTTTTTGGAGTTGATGAAAATGTTCTGAAATAGTGGAGCTATATATAGTGGTGATAGGTGTGAATATACTACAAATCCTTGATTGTACACTTTAAATCAATGAATTTTATGGTATGTGAATTATATCTCAGTAAAGCTGTTAAAAAGAAGAAAAGAGTATATGCTTGGATTACTAGATATTTTGATTTTTCAAAAGAAATAATGTGCCAAGATTAGGTTAGCTGCTTTTAACAGTAACCTACTGACAGGGTAAAATGCCAAGATGGAATGATTTAATGAAATAATCTTAGCCAAAGAGCAGCCATTTTAACATTGCATAGCTTTATCATGTTTTTCCAGCAGGTCACTTTAGTTTACCCTCTAGTTATTAGCCAAGGACAGAACCATTTTCCCAGAGATAGCTACTGATAATTTACAACCCCCTTCCCAGGCTTGCCTTATACTGTTTATTCTTCTACTCCAAGTTTGTCTTTTAGCCATAAAAAACCAGGATGACCTTAGTGGCACAGACAGACCCCATCACCATGGCAACAGCCATGGAGGAACCCACCCGTCTGCCTGCCTCTTCGTGATGACTTAAAACAGACTTCCACCCAGTCGCCTTAATGACCTACCCTCACACCAAGGGAAAGGTTTAACAAGCATTCAACCTCAAGCAGCAGCTGCCATGCTTCTCTGTAAGCTCTGCACCCTCCCAATCTGGGGGAAGTAGATTCCTCTTTTCTCTCTCTCTCTCTCTCTAATCTACTTTCTAAATAAACCATGTTTTTCAATCTAATTTCTGTGCAATTCTTTACATCTTACCTGTGCCACCAGCTCGGCACACCAGCCCACAGACCTAACAATCCTCTCAGACCTGACATTTTTAGGGACCTAACACTCACCACTAAGTAAGAAAGAAGTTCAGTTATATTTATGGAAGTTCAGTTTTACATATTCACTTCAGGAGATAAGTGGTTTGGGGCTGGTTCTTAGAGCCCACAAGGACTCAGGCCCCTTCTGTCTTTTTCCTGCACCATCCTAGCACGTGGCTTCTATCATCAAGGTCAATTCGTAGCTCAAGATGACTGCTGGAGCACCAGCTACTCATCCCTGTTCCAGGCAGCAGGAAGAAGAAGGGAGGGAAATGCAAAATGGGCCCATTACCTGTATCTTCTTTCATCTTGTTGGTCAAGACTGAGTTATATGGTCTCACCTTGTCACAAGGGAGTCTGGGAAATGTAGTATTTTGGTTAGGCATATGACTGCCCTGTCTAAAATCAGGATTTATCAGCAAAGAAGCAGGGGAAACAAATACTGGCTTCTTTCTTATTTAAGCCTCTGTCATGGTGGGTTACTGTTAAAGACAGCTAACCTAATCTTGAGACATTATTTCTTTTGAAAAATTAAAAATATCTAGATCTGCGCACTTGACAAAGCTAAGCAATGTTAAAATGACTGACTGCTCTTTGGCTAAGGTTATTTCATTAAATCATTCCATCTTGGCATTTTACCCTTTCAGTAAGTTACTGTTAAGGACAGTTAGCCTAGCTGGGCTCAGTGGCTCAGCCTGTAATCCCGCGCCTTGGGAGGCTGAGGTGAATGGATTGCCT
>NW_007048943.1:29105-62047 GCF_000164805.1 Carlito syrichta
GAGTGAGACTCCAACTCAAAAAAAAAAAAAAAAAAAGAACAGTTAGCCTAATCTTGAGACATTATTTCTTTTGCTTCTTTTTAACAGTTTTATTGAGATATAAGTCACATACCATATAATTCATTGATTTAAAGTATACAACAGATATTGTCGTTGCGTTTAGGTGAAATCCTGGTTTTAAAATGTGGCCTTTTAAAAAGCACCTTGCAAAACAAACTGAACACATTGCAGGCTGGACTAACAGCCAGTGGGGCTCCTGGGCGGGCCGTGGCTCTATGGGGAGACTCAAGAGAGAAAGCTTGTCCATGATGACTGAGCAGGTGCCACTGGCTAGAAACTGGCTCTAGTCAAAATAAGGACAGTGCTGAGTCACTGTGAGGGGGTGAAGAGAACACACAAATGCTTGGCAAACATGAGGGACACCAATCACCCAAAGAGGTCACAGTGTGGATCTGGATCTACCACTGCGTGGCTTCAGACAAAAGCTCCGAGCTCTGCACAAAGGCTCCACGGCATTCCGGCTATTGGACAGATGGGAGGGGGACAGGCAATCTGAGTCATGGTACACTTTCTATTGTGTTTTGTGTTTGCATTTTCTTTGAATATAAACCAAATCCATTATAAACTATGGATGTAATTTGGACACGAAGAAACAAGGACAAAAAAAGCCAATAATTACTCACTCTGGATATGACCCAGTAGCTGCCTCACTTTCACTTCCGGCAAGGCAAGAGCCATTCATGCTATTAATGATGTCTCCTGGGAAGATTCGAATGATTAGCCTTGGGCAGAAATCTGCATTTTTTGGTAGCCAGGAACTCCATGATTCTTTACTGTGATATGTTCTGCGGGCTGCTTCAAGTTGCTGAGAAGGCACGCGGGGGAAAGGAAGTAGGTCATTGGGTAGGGTGGCAGTGCACCCTCCGGTGCCTGGTGCCCATTGCCAGGAACAAGGAGGCTCGGGCAAACATGCCTAAGGTGCTTGGGGGTGCTAGACTAGCTTGAGACAGGCCATCATGAAGGTTCCAGTGTTGGCCTGGGCTTGCTGAGTGACTCTTTTCTCATTTTCAAAAGATGAGGCTGACTGTGTGAAGCTTCTTTTGCAGGGGCATCTCCCTTGCTAACCAACAGAGCCTCTCATCTTCTAGAAATGTTAACACAGCAGCCCCAAATCTGAGAGGGCTTGCTCTTAAGGTTCTTTACCTATTCCAAAGAAGTCACCCGAGAGTCCAGCAGGGAGAAACATTGGTTCATTAGAACTTAAGGAAGCACTGATGGCAGTCAGTCGGTGAAGAAAGAATCCCTGCCTAGGGACAGCACAGCAAACAGTGCTATAATCGAGCAAGTTAATTATTCAAATTGCTGTATGTGTTTACAATTACCTTGAGAAAGGGTGCCGCCCACATTGTTCTCAGCTCTGCTCTATCACCTGTGTCCTGACTCATTCTTGGTAATATGTATATCCTGCAGAGACCAGCCTTGGGTCAGAGGCTGCTCTCTCAGGGAGGGGGCAGAAAGAAGTCAGGTATAAAGGGAAAAGGTCTATGTCCAGACAGTTACCTCACAGGGAGTCGGTCCTTTTGTAGTGGTAGGTCTTAGAGTTAGACAAGCCTGGTACAACTTATTTGCTCCTGGTAGGTATCTATTATATCTCAGAAGGCAGTGGCTTAAACTACACCATTAGATCTGGATTTGGGTAGGTCTCCCTCAGGGGATCCTTCTGTTCCATGTGGCTGGGAGCAATTCAGGAGTACTTAACTAGCCACTGGTGTGGTCTGGAGGGTCCAGGACAGCATCCCTCACATACAGTGGCTTGAGGAGAATGGCTGGAAGGCCGGCCTCCTCTGGGTCTCTCCACGTGGCCTCTCCAGCCAGGTAGCTGGACTTCTGACGTGGCAACTCACAGCTCCAAGAGGTAGGAAATGGACTCAGAGACAGGCTTTGAGTCAAGGGCTCTATCTACGTGTCTATTTACATATTATTTGTTTTTCTTACTCATCCTCAATTTAAAAGGGAGATTGGAGGCAATGGGAAACACTAACACCCCCACTGGCCCCAAGTCTCCACTCCTCCTTGTAGCCACATCCTTTAAATGTGATTTTGTGATTTATCCCATCAAAGGGTGGAATCTATTTTCCCAGCCTCTGCCTTGTCTGTGGTCAATAGAAGGTGCCAGAGGGGATGGCATGTCAATTCTAAGCCTAGTCCTCAAGAAGCTTTTCAGCATTCTTCTTGTCCCCTGTGATGGCCATGAGCATATGCCAGGGCTAGTCTGCTGGAGGATGAGGTTTGGAGAGGCTACCGACTTCAGCCAGTAACCAGACAGGTGAGTGAGCCCACCTGAGTCTGGAAGCACCCTGCCAAGCCCAGTTAGATCAGCAGAATCTTTGAACGATGTGGAAAGAGCAGAGGGCTACAAGTTTCTAGAAGATTGGCATCTCTAGGGAGTCAGGGCTGTGCTTGGCTCCCGCCTCCAGGCCCTCCAGATCTCGGCATCATTGTCAAGATTCCACAGGGACCAGCGGGGATCTGGAAGCTGGGGTCAGGTCCAGTTTCTCCACTCTCTGCTGCTGTTAAGCTTCTCTGAGCTGTTTCCTTCTCAAAGGACAAACCTCTGTGGGTGAACACAGATGCAGGTGCCTTCCCTCCGGGGGCCATGGTAGAGGTGGGTGCAGGCAGCAGGAGGGGTCTGTCTTTGCCCTCATGGTTCCTTAAAGTAGAGTCAGCTGATGCAGAGGTCTGGGCCTCCCTCCTCTTGAGTTAGGCCTGGGAAGGACCTGTGGGTGTAGGAGTCTCAGTCAGACTTGGCATGGACCAAGGGAGGTGTCCCGGGCAGAAGGAGGTACAGAAGGGGGCTTGAGGGTGGGAGATGGAAGCAGAGCAGGAAGGGGCTGCCCAGGGTGTGGAGCTATCTCAGAGGCCCCTGGGTGCCCACCTTATGCTGCCATCCCCAGAGGCTTAGGGTGTCTTCCTATGGCCGTGATAGTGAGAATCGAACCCCTACCCTCACTCCTTTTCCCATTCCACTTTCTTATCTCCCATGTCCTCCTCGGGAACCCTAGGATTTTATCACTCCATGCCTGTGTGTGTTTGGGTTAACCTGGGTCATGGAGATGAGTCATCCTGTCAGACATACGTGGAGAAAAGGAAATTTTGCCTACAGAGGGCTGATTGTATCACACATGCACTGCCTGAGGATGAGCAGGGCCAGGCTGTTTATTGCTTCCGGGAGGCATCAGAGTCTCCAGACAGCCTGTGAGTCACTTTTCACAGGCTGGATAGAGGGGCAGCCCCCCGGTTGCAGGAGCTGAGCCTGCCCCCACCTTCCAAGGGTGCTGCTGAGCTGTGTGCCAGTGGCGAAGTTACTGCCTTGACCTCCAGTGCCCCAGCAGTTTAAGAAGCCTTTAATGCATCCAATAGTGCTTTCCTCTTTCGAGGTTGTAAGTGAGGTGGCTGGCAAGGAGGGCCAGGCTTGGCGTCTACATTTTGGCTGCCAGTGACACTGGCCATGGAACAACAAAGTGAAAATACAGATGGAGGGATGGATGGGTCCGCTTGGCTGCTGTTCCTGTCCATCCTCCTCACTGTTCTTCATTCTTAATAATCAGGAAACGGGCAACTGTGGGTGATAACACATTTTGGTGAGTGGAGTATCAGCAACACATTATGGGTGACCAAATTTCAGGATATTAAATTATAAAAGGCCAGGTATGGTGGTTCATGCCTGTAATTCCAGTACTTTGGGAGGCCGGGGTAGAAGGATTGCTTGAGGCCAGGAGTTTGAAACCAGCCTGGACAACATAGCGAGACCTCAACTCTACAAAAAAATTAGCCGAATGTGGTGGCCTGCACCTCTAGTCCCAGCTACTTGAGGGGCTGAGGTGGAACGATCTCCTGAGCCTAGGAGGTAAAGACTGTGGGCCGGGCTCGGTGGCTCAGCCTGTAATCCCAGCGCTTTGGGAGGCCGAGGTGAGTGGATTGCCTGAGCCCGTGGGTTCGAGACCCGCCCGGGCAACTTGGTGCGACCTCATCTCTACAATAAGTCAAAAATTAGCCAGGCGTGGTAGCGCACGCCTGTAGTTCCAGCTACTCGGAAGGCTGAGGTGGAAGGATCGCTGGAGCCCAGCAGGTCGAGGCTGCGGTGGCCGGGAGTGGCCACTGCACTCCAGTCTGGGTGACAGAGTGAGACTCCAACTCAAAAAAACAAAAAGACTGTGGTAAGCTGCCATTGTGCCACTGCACTCCAGCCTCCAGTCTGAGAGAGAGTGAGTCCTCAACTTAAATATATATATATATTCAGATCAATTATATATATAATAAACACCAAAACTGAACTAGAGGCAATTTTGTTTTCCCTTGATTCAGAAAGCACTTCTCGAGTCTTTGGTAGGACCTGAGGCTCATCACGGTGAGTCCCCACCAGCCGGGATGGCATAAGCTTGTGTGGGTTCTGGTTACTGGAGGCTGGGTGGTCTGGAGTCCAAAAGAGCAGGAGTCAGGCCGGGCAGTGGTCTCCCTTCCTTCGGCCTTGCTGATACGATCATGAGTCCCAGAGGAAGAGTGAACGCTAGAGTCCTGGCTTCTGTCTGGCTCCTTTTAGGAGCCGCTGTGTATATGGACCCATTTTACCCTCTGGCCTTGACTGGGGCTAGCAAAATGCTTTCCTGCATACAGCAGATAGTGTTTCAGGCAAGCTCATCCCCTCTCCTTCCCGCTGTGTCCCAGCGATACCTGCCTGCCACACAGGTGAGATAAGGTACGCACAGAGGTTCCCTCAGGCTTGCCTGGCTTGGAGCATGTCAGTGACGCACTGGAACACGGGGTCATTCAAGGCTGCCCCAACCCCGCCTTACGGAGGAAAGTTCTGGTATGGTGAGGTGTGTAGTCACATCCTCCTGGGGTTCGCCACGAGTTCCCTTATGGGTCTCTCTCGGGCGCCCAGTCTCATTGGCCCTCACTTCTCTCTGCCCTCCCCCTCAGCTGGTGTGGTCAGGTGGGCCAGAGATGGCAACAGAGATGCTCAGAAGTCACTCTCTTGATTGCCGAGGGCCAGTCAACTTGGGGCTCAGAAGAAGGAGGCACAGACTGGCACTAAAGGAAGAGACGCCTTTTCAAATAACTTCCAGTGTTTGGGCTATCCATCCTTGTGTGAGACTAGCTAAGCCCAGGGCCCGCAGGGTTCTGCTGTGGTTACAGTTACAGTGGATGGGGTGGATACTGAAAGGTGGTACCTATAGAAACCCAGAAGAAACTTAGCTTATTCTTAGTTTGGTCTTTTTGCCTCAGCATAACCGTTAGAAAGCATTCAGACATTCTACTGCAGGACAAGCAGCAGCCTATCCAATCCCCCCTGGCAAATATCCATCAGATGCAAGACCAGGACAGCCTAACTTTCCCATTCATGGTTTAGCATAATAATCTCTGGTAAACGTTTAGGTTTCTTGTCAAAACCAAAGATCAAAGATTACCCTTGGGCTGGCCAAAGTCGTAAAAGTCAAAATATGACCATCTTTGGTCAAGGAACTTGTGAATTGCAAATATCTAAGGAATCTCTTGCAGGAAAAAGCCCCTCTGAGCCCAAACTCCCCAGTTTAACCTAATCAGTCCTTTGTGACCTATGTGACACAAATAAACCCCACCATGGCAGCAATCATGTGACCAAACCACCCATCTGCCTGCTGTCCATCACCTGATGTCAGTACCTGTGCTTTCCTGCTCCTTCATGATGATGTGGAGCAGCCCACCACCCAATCACCTTAATGATCTTCCCCCATCTAGGGAAATGGTCAAAAGGACTCAACCACAAGCAGCCAACGGCCATTGCCTTGCTAGACTCTGGTGTGGCCATGTGCTCTTTGAGCTATGGCTGTCGCCAGGCTTCCTGGCTTTGGCCCCCTCCCCCACCTTGGGGAGGTGAGTCTTCTCTCTTCCTTCTTTTTCTCTCTCTAAATTACTTTTAAATAAACTTTTCTTTCTTTGCCTCTTTGTGTGTTGCAATTCTTTGCATTACTCAGATCTCTGGGTTACTGGCACCGACTTCTGGTCTGCCAGCTCCGGCAGTGCTGTGCCTCTCCACGCTTCTCCATCTCTCCATCCACCCTCATCCTATCTGTATCCTAACAGCTACTTTCTTTTCTTTTCTTTTTGAATTGGAGGCTTACTCTGTTGCCCAGGCTGGAATGCAGTGGCATGCTCACAGCTACCACAGCATCGACCTGCTGGGCTCAGATGATCCTTCTGCCTCAGCCTGACAAAATAGCTGGAACTACAGGTGCATGCCACCGTGTCCAGATAATTTTTTTGATTTATTGTAGAAAGGAGGTCTCATAAAGTTGCCCAGAGTGGTCTCGAACCCATGGACCAGGGCAATCCTCTTACCTTGGTTTCCCAAAGTGCTGGGATTATAGTCGTGAGCCACCGTACCCAGCAAGGGGGGTGGCTACTTTCACATGTATTTCCCACATATCTACAGTTTTCTCTGTCTATATTATGGGGCTCCTTGGAGGCTCCTTGGAGGCCCCCAGGATCTCATCTGGCAGCATGATAGATGCTCAAAAAATATGTGTGTGTGTGTGTGTGTGTGTGTGTGTGTGTGTTGAATTGATGTAAAATTTAGTCAGGGACATGCCACAGAAAGGCAAATAGCACATGTTTTCACTCAGATATGATAGTGAATAGAATGGTGGGAAAGGGGGAGGAAGATGAAGAGGGGCTGGTTAATGGGTATAAGCATACAGTTAGAAGGAATACGTTGCAGTATTCAGTAGCACAGTAGGGTGAGCATAGTTCTCAATAATTTATTGTATATTTCAGAATAGCTAGAAGAGAAGATTTGGAGTTTTCGTAACATGAATTTATAAATGTTTGAGAGCCGGGCTTGGTGGCTCAGCCTGTAATCTTGTGGTTTGGGAGGCCGAGATGAATGAATTACCTGAGCCTGCGGGTTCGAGACCCACCTGGGCAACTTGGTGAGACCTCATCTCTTCAATAAATCAAAAAAAAAAAATTAGCCAGGCTTGGTAGCGCACTCCTGTAGTTCCAGCTACTTGGAAGACTGAGGTGGAAGGATTGCCAGAGCCCAGCAGGTCAAGGCTGCGGTGGCCGGGAGCGGCCACTGCACTCCAGTCTGGGCGACTGAGTGAGACTCCAACTCAAAAAAATAAATAAATTAAAATTAAAATTAAAAAAATGTTTGAGGTAATGGACAAAATAGCAAAAAGATAGAAACACCCTAAATGTCCATAAACAGATACATGGTCTATCCATACAATGGAATATTATTCAGTCTGAAAAAGGAAGGGAATTCTGACATTATGCTAAGTAAAGCAAGTCAGACACAATAGGACAAATACTGCGTGATTCTTCTTATACGAGGCACTTACAGTGGTCAAATTCATAGAGACAGAGAGTAGAATGGTGGTTGCCAGGGACTGGGGAAGAAGGGAATAGGAAGTTATTGTTTAATGAACGTAGGATTTCAGTTTGGGAAGATGAAAACGTTCTGGAGGTGGATGGTGGTGATGGTTGCAAAACAGTGTGAGTGTACTTAATGCCACTGAATTGTACACATAAGAGGGTTTATGATGATACATAAATGTGTATTTTACTACAATTATAAATTAATTTTCAACATTAGTCAGGTACTCTTTAAATGCCATATTGTTTTGGTGCGGCTTGGTGTAAATCATTCAATATGAGACCAAACATGACTGGAAAAGATTAATCTTACTGACATTTACTTGGGCTTAGGGTGAAAGCCTTGCTTTTTTGGTCTTGTCCAAACTGCCATGGTTCCACCTGCTGGTGGGATGCCCTAATTGCAGGCAAAGTTGCAGGATTTCTTCTAATGTCACAGCAGCCCCTGGTGGGACCCTGGTGGGACCCTGGTGGGACCCTGGTGAGCTGTGGTAGGAATGCACAACTGTCTCATTGCAGGTGCTTGACATATAGCTGCTGGCTTATTGGTTGGTGTCACTGGACCCTGTAACGTGAGATGAAAGTGACTCTTTGCTTTGACTCAGTTCAGTCCCCCCATAGGAAGGGACTAGCTGAGCTTGCTCTGCTTCTAGGACCAGAAAAATTTGCTTTTCTCACCCACTGGGTGTCATATATTCTCTTTACTTCTGTTTGCAGGAGCAAAACAAACAGAAGCTGGGGGAAAACAAACCAGAAAAGAGAGGAGGCCGGTGCTGGCTGGGACACTTGATTCAGTGCTCGGTGGGAGGTCCACTTGGAGCAGAAGCCCTTACCCAGCACTTTCCTCACCTAGCTCTGAAATCACAAACAAACTCTTGGCTGGAGCCCCAACAAGCCTCTGACGAGCACAGCCCGCCCTCCTGACACAGAAATCACAATTAGACATGCATAAGTGACCTGTGAAATACCAGGCTGGGCATAAGCACTTGATCTCTCCATGAATTCTACCCCCTCCACCCCAGGCCTTCTTGGGAAAAATATTGCTTGGGCTCTTCAGGGGCGATAATGGCTTATACACAGAGAACATCGTGTTTTGTCTTCAGGCCTTGGCCAGAGCAGCAAGAGAGAAGGGAGAGCGTATGTGTGTGGTGGTAGTAGTGGGGTGACATCTACTTTGATTTTTTTTATCATAAAAGGACCAAAGTTCTGTAGTGTGTTGGCAAAGTCAATGTTTCGGGGTGAAAAAAACTGGAGCAGTACGTGTTGTCAACTCCAGCAGCCCGTGTCTTTAGGAAAGTTACCAACTCTTGGGGCCTCGGTCTTGTCATCTGTAAAATGAGAATAATAATAGAACTCTCCTCCCTTGGTGATTAAGTGAGATATTGCAAGCAGGTAGAGAGCACTTGGCCCCAAGCCTGGAGCATAATTAAAGCTCACTCAACACTGGATGTTATTGAAAAACAAGCTTTGTGCGTCTTACTCCATGTAAGGAGCCACTACCGAGTGTGTGTAAAAGCCCAGTGAAACTGGGTGTGAAAACACAAGCTTTGCTCCCACAGAGCTTGAGGACAGCTGGTGGGACAAGAAAGTCATTCCTGGCTTGGTCAGCTTGAGGCTGAAGCACTTGGCACCAACCAGGAGGCGGCTGCAGCTCACCTTCAGGTATGCATTGCACCTTCTCATTTTTGCCAGCTTTTCCCCTTGGGTGGGGGAGGAAGGGCTGTCTTTGCAGACTGTAAACAGCAGGGTACGATCATGGGTCTGGTTAAGGCTTTCATGAAGTGAAATCTGCTCTTCCTTTGCTTGTTGCTGCTACAAGACACATTATTTTCAAAGGATGAGTCATTAGACAGAATGTTTTTCATTGTGAAAATGGAATTGCATCTCAAGTTAACATAAGCAAAAGTAAACAAGCACATCCCAAAAAGAGGATTTACCTTCTTATATAACAGGAGACAACAAAGATGGGTCTTTCTTTCTAGATTCAGTCATAGCTGGATCCAGGTGCCCAGATCTTTCTCTTCCCTTCCCTTCCCTTCCTTTCCCTTCCCTTTCCTTCCTTTCTCTTCTCTTCTCCTCTTCTCTCTCTCTCTCTCTCTCCTTCACTCTCTGGTAGCTTCAGGCATACACAGTAAACCTTCACCTCCTGATTTCAGATTAAGAGAGAGCCTCTGTCGGACCAATAACTTGGACAGGGAGATGGAGCACTACAGTTGGCCCGACCTGGGTCCCATGCCCACCCCTAAAGCAAGGAGATGGGGTGACTGGCAGCCCCACAGGACTCACATGGGATGGATGAAGGTGTGACAAAACTAACTACCTATACCAGTGGGACTCATGGATAGAGAGTAGATGCTGAGTATTCTGGGTGAGTAGCTGACACAGCCTTCATCCTTGACTCTCACCCAACTGTGCTTGAAATGGCTGGTCTGGCACACTTAGAGTGATCATCCTGCTTCCTTGCCTTCAAAAGCTATGGACTTTCTGAGTGTTCTTGAGCAAACTCAGTCAGTGAGAACTAAATGCTCCCGAGTGGGGCCCACCCTACAGCACCACGGTAGCCGCTCCAAGTTGGTGTCCAGGGAACCTTGTCTTCTGACAAGTAGTCACATTCTTGGGAGTCCTCTCCACTGAGTAGGACCCATCTGCGTGACTAATAAGAATCCAAGGCTAGGTCATAAAAGGCAAGATGGCTTTCTCCTTCCTCTCTCTAAATTGCTCACTCTGGAGCAGCTGACTGCCATGTTGTAAAGACACCCAAGCAGCTGTGTGGAGTCCATGGGGTGGGAAACTGAGGCCTCTCACCAACAGGCAGCACTGACCTGCCAGGCATGTGGGTGCACCACCTTGGAAGCAGGTCCTTGAGCCCCATTTTGAGCCTTCCATGACACAGCCTAGGCTGAACTGCAACCCCATGAAACTGCAACCCCATGAAAACCCTGAACCAGAACCACCCAGAATACCTGACCCACAGAAACTGTGAGATAACAAATGTTCATTGTCATTTTGAGCTACTAAATTTTGGGGTTACCTGTTACACAGCAGTAGAAAACCAGTGCAGTCATAGTATGGTCTCTTCCTTACTTCACAAGGACTGAGTCACTTGAAAAGTTTCCTTGAAGCCTTTTCAAAGCACATCTCAATGACCCTATTAGTTATTGTTACAAAGTTTCAGTTCCACAGATGCTGATAGCACAGGCTATTGCAGCTCTCTGAGCACTGATTTTGCAGATGTGAAAAACCATGTTTACACTGTCCTTCCCCCTCCTGTACCAGATATGGAAGGAGTGGAAATTCCAACTGGAAGGATGCCTTCGAAGATGTGCAGGCTCCCTCCTTGTTCTTGCACATGGTGTGGCCATCCCAGCACAATAGTGCAGATTCATTGGTCACAAGTGGCAAGAGAATCTAGGTTCTGAAGCCCCATGAAGTCCTCCAGGTAGTCTCTGGCAGAAGTGTCACCTCTCTGGCAAACAAGCAAGAATTAAGGGAGTCTGATCCTGGGCTGTTTGAATCAAAAAAGGACTCAGAGAAGAGGTAGATCCTGAGTACAGCTTTATTTATTTTTAAAAAATTTTTGCAAAGGGATTGCCTGAGCCTGGGGGTTCAAGACCAGTCTGGGCAACTTAGTGAGACCTCATCTTTACAGTAAATCACAAAATCTAGCCAGGTGTCATGGCATGCATCTGTAGTTCCAGCAACTTGGAAGACTGAGACAGAAGAATCGCCTAAGCCTGGCGGGTCGAGGCTGTGGTGGCCACGAGCGTGCCACTGCATTCCAGCCTGGGCAGCAAGAATGAGACTCCAACTCAAAAAAAATTTTTTTTCTGTTTTTCTTTCTCTAGTATATTACAATCTATACAAAGTTTTACATAAATAATAACATTGCATTCTTTTAAGCAGCCATATATGATTAAATATTAACTCTACTTTCTTAATGAACAAAAATACTTATCTAAAAATACTTAATACATTCTAGCCATTCTGCCAAAACATTTATGAATGTTATTTAATTTAACCATTATTTAATCCTCAAAGAACGACCCTGTGAAGTAGAGAATATTATTTCCATTATTTACAGAAGAAAAACATAAACAAAGAGAGGCTAAATATGTTTTCCTTGTCACACAGTCACTAAGGGATAGGGCCAGAATCTTCATACCGAAGTGAACACATCTTCCGATGTCCCCTACCCCACTGGGACTAGGACATACCCCACACAGCCCCCACCTGGGTCCCTGAGTGTTGATCCTAGCCCAACCCTGCTTTTCCAAAGGCATCTCTCTCACCCTCCTACAAACCCTGGGTCACTTTGGTGTCCACACATAGGCCTCTCCCACAGAGAGCCTCATGCCAGGGAACATTTCTGTTCCTAACTGTAGCCCACCTGTTCTCTTCCTCTCCTGAGGACTGAGACATCACCATTCGTCATGAGCCCAAAGTATTCCATCTCCTGCTCTCCCATCGTTGGACTCCAACCATGGAAAGAAAGCCATACAAGCTAGTTCCTACCCAGGATATTGGCTGGGACTCTGCAAGTGACAGAAAACCCAACTTGTACAGGCTCATGTGACCCAGCAGCTCAAGCTACATCCTTGGGACTCCACCTCCGGTTTGGCTCTGGTTTCCTCATGCTAGATTTATATGGGTTGGCCCCCAACTGCCCTGTGAGACAGGGCAGGGAAGGGTAGGGCAATATGACCCGCAGTCCCCTGGGGCCACAAGGCACTTTCCCAAAGGAAACAAGGCTGCTGGGGACATTCACTTGAAAAACCCTGGTATTTATTCACTTGTCGTGTGAGGTCCCACCTGTCTCAGCAGGTGAATTTTAGGTTCCTCAAAGTCAGGGTCCACATCTCCTACCCTTCCCAGTAGAGAGTAAATAGAAGTGGTCCCCTCATCCTACCTCTGCTTGTATAACCTCTGTGGCGGGGCACTCGTTACTTCCAGAAGTCACTCCTTTTGTGGAATTGGCCTGCATCTCCCTTAACTACCACCCATTGAGCTAATTCTGCCTAACATGGAAGAGCACGAGTCACCCATCACCATGTTTTGTCCTCTCTCCCCCGCTTCCTTCCCTTTTGCCCATAAGTCACCAATGCACCGACTGCATCCACAGGTGACCTCCAAGTGTGACACCGGGTCTGTTCTCCCAGGAGGGCTCTCGAGCTCCTTCACACTGAATCAGGCCCAACACTGCCTCTGGGGAAAATCCTACCACCTCACTTTCTCTTGCCTAAAATAGCCACTTCCTTCTCTGGGACACAGGGTGGCGGGAAGCAGGGAAAGGGATGAGGTAAGTTGTCTACGGATGCCTGGTTTGGAGGCATTCCTGGAAAAGTCGGTGTTTGCATCAGCCAAACATGAGGTAAGGCACTAACCCAGCGCAGACTGAATGGAGAGGAAAGTCAGGGGGGGCCAGCGAACCGCAGACAGGTAGGTCGTCAGTAAATGCATCCTCTGTGGAGTCTTGATTTCTTCTGAAGGAGTGCGTAGTTGTTTATAGATAGTGTCAATTCCAGGTTACATTAGGATGACAGACAGCCAAAGGCTGCGGGGTCACATTAAATGGGATGCATGGATCTTTACAGATAATAAAGTGTTTCCTTTTGGTGGTTGCATGAACAATCTCAAAATTCAGAGGTGAACAGTGCTCAGTGTTGAGGCGTCTACCCTGATGGTCAGTATCGTCGACTGGTCTCATTGCTTTGCCAATCCCTGTCTGCGCTGCCTTCTGTAGTGGGACCTCTTCACTGTCTCCATCTGTGAAAGCAGGTCTTATATGAGTCAGTCGGTTGTGTTCATGTCACCTCTCTCCCATCCACCTTTCTTGGCCCCACGCTAGACTGGCAAGGTGGCAGAGAAGCTCCTCCCCTCCATGGAAACTTCCTTTCTTCCTCCACACTGTCCACCGGAAAGGACACCTTGCATTTGCCACGGTGACAAGGGCTCTCCACTTACAGCTGAGGAAATGGCACGATTTTTCTGGGGGCCACTTCAAATAACCAACCATCTCTCCCCAGTTTCCTGGCTGGCCTCCTCTCCCTGTGCTGGCTGCCCTGCTGAGGCCAGGACTGGTTGCAGAGTGGTGGGCTTTCCGCACCCTTACCTGAGTCATCCTCACCACGTGGCAAGGTGTGCTTGGGTCATACCCAGATAGGAGGCAGCTGGCAGAGTCGCTTGTCTGAGAACCCGAGGGGGAACTTATCAGAGGGAAGGAGAGAGAGGGGGACTGGGAGCAGGGATGTAGGAGGGAGGGGGTGAGGAGAGTGACGCTTTCCCCGGAAAGGTCATTGGAATTCCCAAACTTCAGGACTGGTAGGAGTAGACTGGGACTTGGTCCTGGCCTGCTGCCCTGGGTCTTACTCCGGGGCACAGGGGAAGGGCTGTCAGCCCAAGTTCTCAGAGTGGGATCTGAAGGCTGCCCGCCTCAAGTCTCCCGAGAGGACAGGCCCCTTGGATCAGGACCGTTAGGGATGAGACCTGGATGTTTCACTACTCAAAGTGAGGGTCCTGGCCAGCAGCTTTGTTGGCATCACCTGGGGGCTTGTTAGAAATACAGAATCCTACTCAGTTGGAGTCTACATTTGATTTGCTTGCTTTGAGTCAGGGTCTCTGCGGCTCAGGCTGGAGCACAGTGGCCTGATCACAGCTCACCACAGCCTTGAACTCCTGGGCTCAGGTGATTCTCCCACCTCAGCCTCCTAAATAGCTGGGACTACAAGCATGCACCACGACAATCGGCTAATTTTTTTTTTGTCGAGATGAGGTCTTACCATGTTGTCTAGGCTGGTCTTGAACTCCTGGGCTCAAGCAATCCTCATGCCTCAGCCTCCTAAAGTGCTGGAATTACAGCCGTGAACCACTTTACCTGGTTGGAATCTGCATTTTATTTTTTAATTTTTTTTTTTGAGTAGGAGTCTCACCGTCGCCCAGACTGGAGTGCAGTGGCCGCTCCCGGCCACCACAGCCTTGACCTGCTGGGCTCTGGCGATCCTGCCACCCCAGCCTTCTGAGTAGCTGGAACTACAGGCGCGTGCTACCACGCCCGGCTCATGTTTTGATTTATGGTAGAGATGAGGTCTCGCCTGCCCGGGCGAGTCTTGAACCCGCGGGCTCAGGCAATCCACTCACCTCAGCCTCCCAAAGGCACGGGATTACAGGCTGAACCACCGAGCCCGGCTTGGAATCTGCATTTTAAATGATCTCTGCTGACTCATGTACTGGAGTTTCCGGACCTCAGTCCCGGCTAAGTGAAAGTTAGTTTTCTGCCAAACCTGAAATCCCAACCTAGGTCAAAGTATATTTTTGGAATCAGACCCTGAATCAATTTAGGTTAAATGCAGAAGCACCCTTTGTGCAAAGGTGGTGATGTGAGCTGAATTATGACCTCTCCAAAGATGTCCATGTCTCAGAAACTGAGAATGTGACCTTATTTGTAAACAGGATATTTGCAGATGCAATTAAAAATCTTGAGGTGAAGTCACACTAAATTATCCAAGTGGGTTCTAAATTCAATGTCAGCTGGGCATGGTGGCTCATGCCTGTACTCCCAACACTTTGGGATACCGAGGTGGATTATCACTTGAGTCCAGGAGTTTGAAACCAGTCTGGGCAACATAGTGAGACCCTATCTCTACAAAACATTAACAACAACAAAAAATTAGCCAGGCATGGTGGTGCATGCCTGTAGTCCCAGCTACTTGGGAGGCTGAGGTGGAAGATTGCTTGAGCCAAGGGGTTCGAGGCTGCAGTGAACTGTGATCACAGAGTGAGACCCTGCCTCTAAAAAATAAGAAGACAAACAAACAAACAAATAAATTCAATGTTAAGTGTCCTTATAGAGATAGAAGAGAAGACACAGAAACACAGACAAGAAGGCCACATAAAGACAGAGGCAGAGATTGAAGTGATGTGCCCACAAGCCAAGGGACACCTGGTTCTGCTGGAAGCTGAAGGAGGCAAGGAAGACTCCTCCCCTAGAGCTTTCAGAATGTGCACGCCCCTGCAGAAAACTTAAATTTGGACTTCTGGCCTCTGGAACCATGAGACAATACGTTTGTGTTAGTGCAAGCCAGCAAGTTTGTGCTAACTTTTGAAGGCAACCACAGGAAACTAACACAGGTGGCTTTTTTAGACCATGCAAAGAATAGCCAAAATGACCCAAGAAAGAGGTGATGACCCAGCCAGTCCCCAGTTACAGCAAGCTTAGCTTTGTTCCCAGAATTAGCTGGCTTCCTCCTCCCCATTTCCTTATTTCTTTTTAATGCTCCATGAAACCCAAGTACAGCTGAGACCCAGGGCTCCTGGTCTTGCGTGGCCGGCTGATCACTAGACCGTCAAAAGCTACCAGAACAGCTCCTTCATGCTCCCAGACATAACTAGTTTATTTATTCCCTACCCCACCTTGTTTGGAAATTAGTTAAAGCAGTTTCAACGGGAGCAAGACTGAGATCTTCCTAATTTAACTACTTGAGTACCACTTATAAACAACCTTTAGCAATTCCTTTCGCAAATAATCCCACAGTGGCTTCATTTTCTAAGCTTAGATGACCACAGATTAAGTTAATTTAAAGTATGGTGTATTTGTAATAGATTCCATTGGATAGAAACTGTGAAGGCTCTGGGGCTATTGAATTCACAGGTCATTTCTCTTTAAAACGTTTTCAGGATTCAAAGATAAAGATTTAGGGCAGTAATTTTCAATTCTGACTCACACCGGAATCATTTGGGAGCTTAAAAATAAAAACAACAATGTGGCAATGTTTTGGACTCACTAGATCAGATAAATCAGAATCTCTGGGGACATCTGGGGTGGGACAGAGACCACTTCTAGGCTCTATCGAAGGTCCCAGGCTAGACCAGGTTCCCGGGTGTGGCTTGGTCACGTGCCCAGGGTTGGCCAATCAGATGACTCACCATGGGCTCTGCTATGAAGGTGCAGGGACCAGAACAGGTTCTGTTCTGGGAGGCGTGGCCAGGGCTCCCGGAGCAGTGTCAGTGTGGACCGACTAGCTATAGCTGTGGTCCTGCACTCCATCCTACAGATGAGGACACAGATCTGAGAAGTTCAGGGACTTGTCCAAGGTCGCATAACTGAGGATTGGAAGAGCCAGACCCCGCTGGTTCCAATCCCCCTTGGGCCAGCTCCTTGTTTTACTAAGGGTCTTGTAGTGGATTCTGTGGCTTTTAGTCCCAGCCCTCTGAACATCTGAGCCACCAGACATGCCTTTTTTTCCTCTCAAATTTAACCATTTAATGCAACTATCATATACATACAAAAAAGTCCACAGAGTCTAAGTGTGCAACTCAATGAGTTTTGACAAAGCAAATATACCTGTGTAATCAGAGCCCATACCCAGAAAAAGAACATGGCAAATGTCCCCAGAGGCTCCCCAGGGTCTCTCCTCCGTAGTGCAGCCACCCTCCAGGTTTCTAGATTTGTTTCCCTTGTTTCTGAGCTTTATATAAACAGAGTCAAAGAGTGTGCACTCTTTTTGTGTCTGACTTCAACTCCACACGAGTGAGAGTCGTCCAATGCTACAGGTGTAGCTGAGATGTGTTTCATCCTCCTTGCAATAAGGTGTGAATGTGCCACAGCTGGCGTACCTTTTCCATTGTGGATGGGCATGTGGTGTTTGAATGGTACTGCTAGGAACGTTCTCTTCTTGTGCCTGTCTTTTGGGTAAGCTAATAACTTCTGAAGAAATGCCTTTTCTGCTTAAGTTAGCAGAGCTGGTTTCTGTTGCTTCCAACCAAGCACCTTGGTTGATACCGTTTATAAGCACTATTATTACTCCCATTTTTCAGAGAGAAAACAGATTCAGAGAGAGGTTCAGCCACAAGCCAGGCACAGTCACAGACTCGGTTATAAGGTCAGAGCAGGGATTTGGACCTGAGTTGCCTTCTTAACCACTAGTTAAGGGACACGTGTGCATCTCCACAGCCTCTTATTCCTGCCTCACACTGGACAGTGTCTTAATTGTTCACACCGCTTGATGAAACCGGCTGGATCTGGAAGGGAGTGGGCCGAGAGCTGCAGACCCCAGGGCTGCACTGACACTGCTATCTGGGGCAGGGCTTGTGATGTCGGCTGGTGTCTGGAAGCCCTGAGAAGAGGATCGGTCTGGTCCTGGAGAGCTGTGTGGGAGAGGGAGACTTCCTGGGCTGCAGCTGTGTCTGGTGTCACCCCTTCCAGAGAGAGGTGCCTCTCTGACCAGATAGATGAAACAGAATTTCTGGGGCATGTGGAGTCAGATAGAGCCCACTTATGAGACAATGGACAGACCTGGGTTGCAGCTCCGACAGGAGCTTCCCTTTAGACAAGAGAGCAGTCTCTTCTGCTGGGCAGAGCAGTGGTCTGGGTGTCACTGAAGTAGCCAGTGGAGGTGGGCATCCCAGCCTTGAGTTCACCCTCTACCTCTCTTAGGAATCCTGAGCAGGAAAATGAAGCTTCCAGCTGATCCTCTGGCAGCCCCAGTGGGGCGCTGTCCCCACCTGCTCACCTCTGCAGATAGGAGGGTGGCCTATGGTGGCAGAAGGAAGTGTCTGGAAGGTAGTGCTTCTCCTAAATGACCTGAGCGCTGCTCCCTGACTGTGACTCATCCCAGCGAGGATCATTTCCTTGCAGTGAAGGAGTGGGTCAGAGGCCAGCCGGTTGGGGCTGGGCCACAGACCTCAGTCAGAGACTTCTGCAAACAGCATTTGAATCTGATTTACTACTCCAAAAATCAGGGATGGGGTGGGGTCCCTGAGGCCTAGAAGAAGGCACAGAAGAGATGAGAAGCGACCAGCAGCATGTTTGACAGGATGCTGAGACCAAAGGAGAGAAGTCAAGCTTTCTGGCCAAGTAGGGGCAGGCCAGACCTTCCTGTGTCCCTTCCTGGGGCTACAGTCTGCAAAGTGTGGTCTCCGACCAGCAGCAGCTATGGTAGCACCTGGGAAACGCAAATTTTTAGACTTCCACTGAATCAGAAGTTCAGAGGTGGTGTTCATCACTCCGTGTTTAATACACTCCAGAGAATTCTGACGCATGCTCAAGTTTGAAAGCCCCTGGCACAGCGAGGGTAAGGTAGGTATTATCATCGGTCTCCCATCTAGTAGCAGAGGAAGCAGAGACTCAGAAGGTTTGCTGTTTTACTCCAAGTGACATGGTTAATAGGAAAGACTTAGTTAAATTAGGTGCAGCTGTGAATAGCAGAAATAGAGCTCCAAAGAACCATGGACTAAACACAACCACTTATTTTTCCTTCATGGTCCAAGATAGCTGCTGGAGCTCCTGCCATTGTGTCCACATTCTAGGCAACAAAAGGAGGAAAGGAAGGAAGGTCACATCCTGTCCCTTTACGAATACTTCCTAAATTATTATAGCAGAAAGAGAGCCTAGGAAAATGAAGTCTTTGTTCTGAGTGACCATGTATGCAGGTAAACTGGGGTCTACTGCTACTGAAAGAAGCTCAGCATTGGGGGTCATTTAGGTAGTCTCTGCCCTAAGAGTGTATCTGAGAATCAAATCTAGAGCTGATAATTTCACCATTTGAAGAGATACACACACACACACACACACACACACCACACACACACACACACACACACACACACCTATATATCTATACATATATATATATTTTTAACCGAGTCAGAGTGTCACTCTACCACCCAAGCTGGAGTGCCGTGGCACGATCACGGCAATCACAGCCTCGACTGCTGGGCTCAGGTGGTACTTCCACCTCAGCCTCTGAAGTAGCTATAACTACAGATGTGCACCACCACACTTGACTCGTTTTGTAAAATTTTTTTGTAGAGATGAAGTCTCACTAGGTCACCTAGGCTGGTGTCAAACCCCTGGGCTCAGGCAATCCTCTGGCCTCCACCTCCCAAAGTGCTAGGATGACAGGCCTGTGCCTGGCCTGAAGCTATGTTTTTGTTTAAATGCCTTTCTCTTTCCCTTTCAAAGTCCCACCAAGCCCAAGTCTTCTTGAAAGTCTTCTCCTTCTCTGCCCATCCCCAGTGCATAGAACAATGTCTGGTATTTGGTAAGAGATTGGTATTTGTCATTGAATGTAAATTTTTAAAAGATTAGATTAGATAAGATATGTAGGCAAATCCAGTTCAGGATTGCACACATGGAAGATACTCAGAGTTGCTGCTACTGCTTTAACACGGTGCTTCCTAGGGAAGCCCAGCTGGCTCCCAGTAAATTTTATTTCTTAGATGCTTAATCTCTCTGCCACCCCCTGCCTGCATGTACACAAACCCTAGTTCCTGACCTGGGCCTATCCTTGGGCTTTAAAAATTATCAGTGCAGTTTAATTGGCTCTGGAGAATGCACTAGCCACAGCCAGGTAAGCAACTAGTTTGGTAGAGAAAATTCACATGGCTTCTTCCTACACACCTGGAACTAGGCCTTGAGAGCAAGGCTGGTTTCAGGCTGCGGTGACAGGGCATCTCTCCTGCTGTTTATCCTTTGAGAATTTCTTTTGCTGGTGCAACCTCCCCAGGTGCCAGGAACTCTGGCACATCGGGTGCCCCTCCCCCTTGCTGCTGGTGTTGGGGTTTGCCGTGGCCCCTGTTTGGACTTACTAGGTCAGGCTGGATGGAGCCAGGAGGGCTGTTTGTGTTAGCTGCTTTTCCCTACCAAGTGGCACACACTAACGCAGCCCTCTGAAATTCAACTGAACATAAATCTTGACATTTAGACCAAGGCAAATGGGACTTATTCAAATTCAAAAGATCTATTGTTGGGGGGGAACAGACAATAGCTGATGTTGTGTTGCTCAGTTGCAACTGTCCTAATTACAGAAAAACATTAATTTCACAGGATTTTTCAGAGCAAAGCTAGTCTTCAGAGAGAATCGTCCTCATTTTAAAAATACAGGTAGAGAAGGCTATGAGGGTTCATTGTTTTTATTGATACTGTGGACTATGTCAGTTCCCGAACCTCATCTGTCGACCCACATACCTCACCGGGCTATTGTGAGGAGCTAATGAAAATAAGGTGATGCTTTGGGATGTCCTTTGTGAATAGCAATTCAACAACCTAAAACCATGTTGTGCAGGCACCT
Source organism: Carlito syrichta (assembly GCF_000164805.1). Classification (NCBI taxonomy): domain Eukaryota; kingdom Metazoa; phylum Chordata; class Mammalia; order Primates; family Tarsiidae; genus Carlito; species Carlito syrichta. The sequence continues at coordinate 49,586 of NW_007048943.1, forward strand.
TGAGCTGCGTCCCATCAACAATGACCTCTTACCCATGAGCTCAGGGGGCTCTCTCCTCATCCCACCTGCCACTCTCCATGGTTCCCTCACCCTTATCTTCTTTCCTACAACATGTCTTCTCAACATTCAGGTCACAGCTCAAATGTCACCTCCTTGGGGAAATGTTGTCTAATCAATTCTCGTCATGGTGCCCTGCTCAATGTCCTTCTGGGTTCTTTTTTTGTTTTCTTTTTCTTTTAGACAGGGTCTCACTCTGTTGCCCAAGCTATAGTGCAGTGGTGCAATAATAACTCACTGTAACCTTGAACCCAAGGGCTCAAGCAGTCCTCTGGCCTTGGCCTTCCAAAGTGCTGGGATTACAGGCATGAACCACCACATCAGCCCTGAGTTCTTCATCCTATGGAGTTATCTTATGCATTTGTCTGATTGTTTTTATTACTGTCTCCCACAAGGAGTGTCAGTTCCAGGAGCACAGAGACCTTGTCTGTCTTGTCCACATCTGGATCTCCTGTGTCTAGACCAGTGTTGGGCACTTGGTAGAGATGAATGTATGTTGATAAGGAGTTTGGTTTGGGGAGCAAAGGAGAAAGTGAATGGTTAAGAAATTGATCAGTGCATTCAGCATTATCTAAGTACCTGGAGTAGTGCCTAGAGTACCTGGAATCCCTAGGTACCTGCTTGCATTAGGTGAGTAGAGTAGCACCTGGAGTCCCTCGGTATCTGAAACAGGTGAGTGGGGCAGTACCTGGGGTCTCCAGGGTCCCTGTGTACCTGGAGCAGGTGTGTGGAGCAGGACCTGAAGTCCTTGGGGTTCTTAGGTACCTGGAACAGGTGTGTGGAGCAGTGTGTGAAGACCACAGGGTCTCTAGGACCTGGAGCAGGTGTGTGGAGCAGCACCTGGAGCCTCTGGGGTATTTAATACCTGGAGCAAGTGTGTGGAGTAGTACTTGGAGCCCCCCCCATTGTACCAGGTGGATGGAACAGCACCTTGAAGCCATGGATCCCCAGGTACCTGGAGCAGGTGTCTGGATCAGCACCTGGAGTCCCCGAGGGGTCTCTAGTACTTGGAGCAGGTGTGTGGATCAGCACCTGGAGGCCCTAGGTCCTCTAGGTACCTGGAAGTGTGTGGAGGTAAGCAGGTGTGTACCTAGAGCAGGTGTGTGTACCTAGAGCAGGTGTGTGTATCAGCACCTGGAATTCCCAGTGGTCTCTGGTACCTGGAACAAGTATGTGGAGCAGGTGTTATATGAGGGATTTTGATTCTAAGGAAGACTATAGATTAGTAGGAGGAATGAGTATATTGTAGTAGCCAAATAACTGCCAGTGACGTGTGAACTGTCAGAGAGCAGGAGCCAGAAATTTAAAATACAGTTGGGGCTGTCTGGGGACACACACTTGTGGAGACTGTAGCCATTCTCTTGGCAGCAGGGCATAGGGTGGCACCTTGGTAACCTCCTCTGTCTCCTCCGACCCTTGGCACCTGGGCTGCTGAGTCCACTGCTGTCGCTCTCTGCTCCGGGACTTGGCTTTGAGCAGCGGTTGCTGCCGCAGGAGCCCCAGCCCCACTTAGAGTAAGGCCAGGCTGTGTGTGACCGCAGCTGGCCATGGCCCAGGCTGGACAGAACACACACCAAGTGCTCTGAAAGGTCTGTCCTGCAAGACTGGGGCCCTCTGGGGGGTGGGAGGAGGGGGAACCCATGGAGGCGCTGGCGCTTGCTCTGGGCTTTCGTTTCAGTTGAAACCGTTTTTGACATTTTTTTCTTTGGATTTTCTCTACCTCTTTCTCACCACTATGACCCTCTTGAGAGGAAACCAGGTCTGAGGATGTCATTCTGGCTAGAAAAACCCAGAGGATTCCATCTTCAAGGGTATCTTTAAGCATTTTGGAAAAATGCCAGGTCAAGTCCAGTGAATAGCTTATTAAAATGTATTTAGGTTGAAGTCTATTTTTTAAAAGCTACTTTATTAGAAAAATAATTTGGATTTAGAAACTGAGGAAGACTTCTTTCACCAAGATGGATGTCAGCTATCTCAGTCCTATAATCTTGCTGCTTCGACAGGCCACCCATCCCCAGCAGGACCAAATCGTATTCATGCCTGAGGGGTTACACAAAAGCAAAATCCACTCTCTCCCTCACGTCTTCACCTTGGGTCTACCCTGCCGACACATTCATTCCTGAGGTTCATGTGGTCAGGACAAAGTGTGGAAAGAAACAGAGAACAGGACTTTTTTTTCAACTTTTAAATTTTTTTAATTTTAAAATTGTGGGGTGCAATTTCAGTGTTAGGTATACAAATATTAACTGTGCAGGTACCCTTGTTGATGAGGTGTGCCCTCCCTTCCCCAGGCAGATTTCCACTATTGTCAATCCCACCTCCCTGCACCCTCTTCCCTCCGCAGTTTTCCACTACCATCAATCCTTTTCTTATAGTATTGCGGTAGTTGTTCAAGTTCCTCTTATGAGTGAGAACATGTGATACTCAGTTCTTTGTTTCTGTGAAAGATCACTCAGTATTATAGACTCTAATTCCATCTAGGTTGTTGCAAAGTTCATGAGTGTGTTCTTCTTTATGGCTGCGTAATATTCCATTGTGTATATGTACCACTTTTTTTTTTTTTTAGCTGAAGTCCCACTCTGTCACCCAGACTGGAGTGCAGTGGCATACTCCCGGCCACCGCAGCCTCAACCTGCTGGGCTCTGGCAATCCTTCCACTTAGCCTTCCAAGTAGCTGGAACTATAGGCGCGTGCTACCATGCCCGGCTAATTTCTTGATTTATTGTAGAGATGAGGTCTCGTCAAGTTGCCCAGGTGGGTCTCAAATCCGCGGGCTCAGGCAATCCACTCACTTTGGCCTCCCAAAGTGCAGGATTATAGGCTGAGCCACTGAGCCTGGCTGAGTCACTGAGCCCGGCTATACCACATTTTAAAAATCCTGTCCTCTTTTGATGGGCAGCACGGTTGGTTCCTTGTTCTTGCTATTGTGAACAGTGCTGCAATAAACATACGTGTGCAGGTATCTTTTTTATAGAGTGATTTGAGCTCTTCCGGGTATATTCCCAGTAGGGGGATTGCGGGGTCATATGGGAGGTCGATTTTTAGAACTTTTAGGGATCGCCACACTGTTTTCCACAGAGGCTGTACTAGTTTGCACTCCCATCAACAGTGTAGAAGTGTTCCCTTTTCACCACATCCTCTCCAGCATCTGTTATTTTTTTAGTTATCCATGATGGCCATTCTGACTGGAGTTAGGTGGTATCTCGGTGCAGTTTTAATTTGCATTTCTTTGATCACTACTGAGGCTGAACATTTTTTCATGTATCTGTTGGCTGCTCGTATGTCTTCTTTTGAGAAGTGTCTACTCATATCTTTTACCCACTTTGTAATGGGGCTGTTTGTTTTTTTTTCTTTTCAGCATGTTTGAGTTCCTAGTAGATCCTAGATGTTAGGCCTGTGTCAGACATGGAGTTGGCAAATATATATTTTTTAAACAGCACCAGCAATTACGGTCCTAGAATGAAGGAGGATATCAAAAGTGCGGGAAATGCTTTACTCCTGAGAAGGGGAATGTGACTGTCCTGCCATTTGGCCTTTCTTCCCCCCCACCTTCATCCTTCCTGGAAGCCTTGGCTGCTCGACCAGCCAAAAATATCCCCCTCTCCACAAGGCGATCTCTCAGGAAGAGGAGAGGCAGGGTCCAGCTGGAGTGGCCTTTAATTCTTGGCCATTTTCTACTGCCATTTACATAGCCTTGTGTGTGGCTCAATCTCTCTATGCCTCTCTTTCCTCTTCCACAAAATTGAGTCATGAATAAGGCTGGAAACAGACAAGGAGGACTGAACGACAAATTCACATCAGGCTCCAGACTGAGGCAATATCACCACCCTCCCACCCATGCAGTACATCTGTGAGGACAAAGGGGATAACTACAGAGGTAGCTCCAGGAGCCTGCCTCTTTGTTGAGGAGTGAAGATACTTGTAAAGTTCACCAGCTCTAAGAAAGACAGTTTTCGGGTCTTCTGATAGTCAACTTGCAAACTTGCCAGGTACACAGAACATCTGGTGAGCTTTGTCCACAGATGTATGGAGAATCGCCATTCTTGCTCTAGAGAGATGAAAGGGTTTGTGGCCACTCTTCTATAAGTCTCTGGCCCAAAAGTATAAATGGACATGTCGTATTGAGACACTGTAGGACAGTTCAAAGCCACAGCCCTTCTGCACAGACTGTAGGACCGATATTGATCTTAGAAATTGGGCACGGACTGCTCTGTGGCCTAAGAGCTACAAAAGCTAAACTTCGGCTGGAAGAGGGGACCCCAGTGCCCTACTAACATGTGGTCCTGCTGCTAAAATCTTTGGGTCAACTCTATGGATAATAAAAGATGTCATAGATGTCTACCTGGAATGAACTTAGAGACTAGTCAGTCAAACCCCCTCCTTTTCTTAGTATAGACATAGGCCCAAAGGGGTTAATAATAATCATCACGATCATTGTCAACATCATCATCACCATCACCATTGCTAACACTTATTAAGCGCCTACTGTTTGCCAGGCACAGTACTAAGCGTCTTTCATGGATTAATTTAGTTCACCTTCATCGAAGTAGTCCTCTGAGGTAAATGTGGTCATTATTACCCCAAGTTTGCTCATGAGGAAATGGAGGTTGTACACGTACCCGGTCACACAGTGTTAAGAGATGCAACTGAGATTTGAACCCAGTTTGCCCGGCTTCAGGATCTGTGAGCTTTTGGCCAAGACCTCACAATGAGAGGGAGTTGGAGGATCAAAGCAAACACTTCTTGGCTCTGAGCTTTTTGATGTCCCACACTTGGTCTCATGTACCGTGGCCATGAGGAGTCTGGGCAAGGAAGGAGGGAGGCTGCCATTCTTGACTGCTTACTGCTTGTTGCTGAGCCAGAGGGAAGGACTTTACTAAATCCGAGGGAGTGCACTTTTCAGTTCAGTTCAGTCCAGATCTGTGGCAGCTGAATGCCCTGGGCATCTATCATCCTGTCAAAGAGCAGTCTGCTTAAGCCTCAGAAACAGCACAAAAAACAGAACCCACAGCTGGGCCATGGAAGGTTAGCCATGACTATTCACCCCTCGGTAATCCTCCAGATTCAGACTGCTAAATCCAGTTTTTTCCATTTTTCTACAGCCAGAACAGAGAATGACATATTGCACCCTTTGTGGTTAACGATACAATGCATGCGTGCACACATACACACACATGCCCGCGTGCATGTGTACACCCCTACCTTTATGGAAAAAGACACGACACATAACAGTATTAAAGAGCTTTTTTTTTTTTTTGAGAAAGCAGGATGTACTGAGAGGACAGAAAAGCTCTCACAGTGGGAGGGGACCCGAGGAGGTTGCCCTAAAGAGCGTTTAAAAACAAAGACAGGCTGGTTGGTCCAGTGGAATAGTGTTTACAACGAATTCATCACAATCAGAGCTTTCATTCCTTCCCTGCTCCCACTGCTTTACTCAACTAGCCTCAACAAATTTTAAATAAATAAAGAGCACTCATAATCTCACCACCAAATAACTGTTTTGGGGTTTGAATATTTATTACCCTCCAGTTTACTTCTAAAGCCTCAGAGAATCTTAACCATAGGGTTTTACAGCCGGAAACCTAATTCAGCTTCCTCCTTTTCCTAATGAGGAGACAAAGAGCTATGTGATGGGATTTCACAAAAGGGAAAGGAGTGATGCCCCTAGCACGATTCCCCGGAGGGGCCTTCAACCTGCTCCTCAGACTCACCAGACATGGTCTAGTCTTGTGGGAATTTTGTTCATTCTTTATCCAGTCACTAATTGATGATTTTTTTTTTCTTTTTTCTTTTTTTTTTTTGAGTTGGAATCTCACTCTGTCACCCAGACTGGAAGGCAGTGGCATGCTTCCGGCCACCGCAGCCTCGACCTGCTGGGCTCTGGTGATCCTTCCGCCTCAGCCTTCCAAGTAGCTGGAATTATAGGCACGTGCTATCATGCCCAGCTAATTTTTTTGATTTATTGTAGAGATGAGGTCTCGCCAAGTTGCCCAGGCGGGTCTCGAACCCGTGGGCTGAGGCAATCCACTCACCACGGCCTCCCAAAGCACGGGATTACAGGCTGAGCCACCAAGCCCGGCTTGATTTTTTTTTTTCTTAATTCAGGGTCTCACTCTGTCACTCAGGCTGGAGTGCACTGGTACAATCCTGGTTCACTGCAATCGCAACCTCCTGGGCTCAGGTGTTCCTTCTGCCTCAGCCTCCTGAGTAGCTGGGACAACAGGTGCATGCACCAGCATGGCTGACAAAATTTTTTTTTTTTGTAGAGACAAGGTCTTGCTATGTTGCCCAGGTTGGTGTCAAACTCCTGGGCTCAAGCAATCCTCCTGCCTCGGCTTCTCAAAATGCTGGAATTATAGTTGTGAGTCACCGTGTCTGGCAATTTCTTAAAGACTGTCTATTGGTCGAACAGAAGTTAAACTTTGATCAATTAATTAAGTTCATTTGAAAATCAAGAACAAATTAATCACTAAAAATAGATGGACATTTTCTTAATGTACAGTTTTTATTAAAAACTAATAGCAAATATCAAATGTAACAGTATTCACCATATTCCCATTGAGTCAAGAACAGGACAGCTACTTAAGTATCATTCACTTTTATTCAGATGGTCTTGGCTCATCAAATAGAACAAGAAAAGAAGTAAGCATTATTATTATTATTATTATTATTATTTTTAGTTGTAGTCTCATTCTGTCACCCAGGCTGCAGTGCAGTGACATGCTCACAGCCACTGCAGCCTTGACCTACTGGGCTCAAGTGATCCTTCTGCCTTAGCCTTCCAAGTAGCTGGAACCACAGGCTTGTGCCACCACGCCCAGCTAATTTTTTTATTTATTGTAGAAACGAGGTCTCTCCATGTTGCTCAGTCTGGTCTTGAATCCCTGAGGCTCAGGCAATCCTCTCGCCTCCGCCTCCCAAAGTGCTGGGATTACAGGCTTGAGCCACTGCACCCAGCAGAAGTAAGCATTATAAAGATGAAAATACAAAAGACAAAACCACCATCAATTGTTAGCAATATGGGCGACAGTCTAGAAAATTTAAAAGAATTCATTAAAAACTCATTAGAAAATCAGACTACAGACCAGAAAATATGAAGACTTACTGCAATAGCCAATTTTAAAAGTGTACAGAAAAACAAGAGAAAGTGTCATCATAGACACTTGGACACTCTCTTGTTCTTCTTGTTTAATGTATCTGTCTCCAGTGCTGAACCGACGCCTTCCTCAGTCTGGCAGGTCCTCAGGAGCGTGGGAAATATCAGCTGGAGGAGTGGGTGGCACCAGGTTCTGGTACCCGTGATTTCTGAGATCTAGATGTCTGTTGTGATCCTTCCCTCAATAGCTCCCCAGCCTCTCTCCCTCCTTCCTGCACAAGCTCCCTCCAAACAAGGAAACCCAGCAAATCCTCTCCACTCCTTGAAAAGTAGACTGAGAGAAGATGCTGAAACCAGCCAGACACCCCCAGGACCACAAGGACACAAGAAGTATGTGGGTGGTGATGTCCTTCTGGTCTAGGCAACTCCACATACTCTGAGGTGAGAGTGATGTTGTCAAAGACAAACACAAGCCTGTCAACAACCACAGCAAGGACCCAGACCACAGCTTGGCCTGTGGGAGAGCAACGTTGAGGAACATGAACCAGGACTTGCACTTAGAAGCTCACTTTGATATGACTGCTTGTCAATAAAAAGGAGGGAGGGAGGTGAGATCTTCCATTAACTGCTATTGTTGCCCTTCAGATTCCCTTTCAGGAAACCTTAACATAATGAGGGAAGGACCACCTTGGGTAGAAATGCTTTCCAAAACACCTGTTTCAGCTATTATTGCTAGCAACAGACCTCCACAAAACTCAGCCGTGTAAAACAATCCTCTTATTGTGCTAAGGATTCTGTGACTCGAGCGCCTGAGAGAGGCATAGAGGGTTGGTTTCTCAGCTCCACCATGGCTAGAACCCAGGTGGGAAGCCTCAGAGGCCAGGGGTGACGGGCTGATGCTTTGACTCACATAGGTGGTGGCTGGGCCCTCAGTTGGGCTGTGGGCTGAAGCCACATCTGGCCCTTTCCATGTGACTTTTGTGTGAGGGCTGGTCTGGACTTCCTACAAAGTGGCTACTGGGTTCCCAGAGTGAGTGTCCCCAGAGAACCAGGTGGAAGTTGGCTCACATTTTTTAAAAATGTGGTAGAAAAAAATCACATAAGATAAATTTTACCTTCTTAATCATTTTAAGTTGTTCAGTAGTGTTCAGTATTTTCACATTGCTGTGAAACAAATCTCTAGAACTTTTTCCTCTTACAGATCTGAAATTCTTTCAAGCAACACCCCCCCCTCCATTTTCCCCCTTCTCTCAGCCCCTGGTAGCCACCATTCTACTCTCTGTCTCTATTAATTTGAATAATTTAGACACCTCAGATGTGTGGAACCACGCAAGGTTTGTCTTTTTGTGACTGACTTATTTTAATCAGTATACTGCCCTCAAAGTTCACTCATGTGATAACATGTGACAGAAGTTCCTTCCTTTTTAAGGCTGAGAATATTCCATCATATGTATATTTTTGTCTATTCATTAATCTGTCAATGGACATTCGGGTGACTTCTGCCTCTTGGCTATTGTGAACAGTGCTGGTATGAGCATGGATATGCAATATCTGTTTGAGACCTGCTTTCAGTTCTTTTGGATAGATTGCCATGGGATTGCTGGATCCCATGGTGTTTCTATTTGTATTTTTGAGGAAACACCATAGTGTTTTCCATAGTGGTGTTACCGATTTACATTCCACCAGCAATGTCAGAGGGTTCCAATTCCTCCACATCCTTGCCAACACTTATTATTTTATGAGGGGTGGAAGGTATTTTTTTTAATAGAAGACATCCTAGTGGGTATTTTTATTGGTACTTCTTTGATGATTAGTGATGTTGAACATCTTTTCACATGCTTGTTGCTCATTTGTATATCATTTTTTGAGAATATCTATTCAAACCCTTTGCCCATTTAAAAATCAGTTTATTTAATGTGTGTTGATTTTGTGTTGTAGGAGTTCTTTGCATATCCTTGATATCACCCCCTTATTGGATATATGATTTGCAAGCAATTTCTGCCATTTCATAGATTGTCACTGGGCATATATGCACCAAGAATTGGCTCAACACCGTCCTAGGTTCCAAACATAATCTTCCTTGTCTTCATTTTGGTATCACCTACTTGAGCTCCTCATGGTAAACAAGTTTGATGATCTCTATCAATATAATAATTCCCTTCTCTGCCCACTGGTCCCTTGGCATGAAAAACTTGAACTGGTGAACTCAAGCAATCCTCTTGCCTTGGCCTCCCAAAGTGCTGGGATTACAGGCATGAGCTGCTGTGCCTGGCTTCAGGCATTAAAAAATTAAAGTGAAGAGGATGTGGTCATAGCTTCAAGTTCAATGTAACTCTTAATATGTTCCCTCCAAGTGGAAGCATCCCCCCTCCAGCCCTGAAACCAAGACCTCTGCTCCAATAGAACCTAATGCTGTGAAGGGTGGTGAGAAGCACAAATTTAAAAAGTGACTCATAGGCATAAGTGAGAGAACTGGTTTTATTTCCATCCACTGGTTTTTGGAACTTTGTATTCCAACATATGGAGACAGGGTACCACACTCCATAGCACTATGCTATGACAGATGCTTCTAGACAGTGTGGTATACGGTGAGGCCAGTGGATTCTGTGGTCATGTGCCTATTCTGTCATTGCATAACTGGATTCATTGGTCTAAGGCACTATTGGGTGGGATACCATGCTGATAGATAGATCAAGCATTGTAAGGCCCTTTAAATAGTAGCGTTAGCAGGGCTCGGTGGCTCAGCCTGTAATCCCGGGCCTTTGGGAGGCTGAGGTGAGTGGATTGCCTGAGCCTGTGGGTTCGTGACCCGCCTGGGCAACTTGGCAAGACCTCATCTCTACAATAAATCAAAAGTTAGCCGGGCGTGGTAGCGCGTGCCTATAGTTCCAGCTACTTGGAAGGCTGAGGCGAAAGGATCGCCGGAGCCCAGCAGGTCGAGGCTGCGGTGACCAGGAGTGGCCACTGCACTCCAGTATGGGCGACAGAGTGAGACTCCAATTCAAAAAAAAATAAAATAAAATAAAAAATAAATAGTAGCGTGTCAGAGTCACCATGGTCAGAGAGGGGAAACACATATCCAAAGAACTGCTTCCCTCTCCAGGTTGGAAAGGGCCTGATATCATCAGCCTAATATCATGTGGTTGGAGAAGGGGACTCTTCAAAGAATGGTGCCACATGAAGTGCTCATCACTGATCCTTGCTGCTGGCAGGCTGGGCATTCATCAGCCGCTGTGGCTATCCTGGTTATGGTGAGAGGGATCCCAGCTATTGAGTTCTCGCATAGCAACCACATCTTTCACATGATCATTCCAGTCATGGACCCCCTGTCATCACTGGGGTGGTAAAGGTGAGAACCTGGCTGATATCACAGGACAGGTGGTCCCATCTACCGGCATGCTCACTGCCTCCTCTATCATGGATGCTCTCTGTGGAGTATTATATGAAACACAAGACCCACACACTTCGTGCTCACTCCATAGATCCAGCTCCCCAGATTTCCTTGTCTACCGTCTTTCAGTATTACTCCCTCAAGTAGGTTCATAAACTAGTTTGACAGATAAAATACATTTCAGTAAGTTGCTCCCCCAAGTAGATTTGCCAGATAAACTTCGAATTTCAGATAAACAGCAAATAACATTTTTAGTATAAGGTATCCCATACAAGGTTGAGGGCATACTTACACTAAAAATTATTCAGTTGTTTATCTGAAACATTTAACTGGGTGTCCTGTCTTTTTATTTGCTAAATCTGGCAACCATACTCTCCCTGATCAACCAGGCTAGCCGTGTGCCACTGTTCTGGAATCCATGCATATCCATATCTCAGGGCACTTCCTTCACACTAAGATGATACCTAGGCTTACTGCTTACAGTTATCTCCACTAAAAGGACTTTCCTTTGCCACTGACCTTCAAGGTCACTACTGAATGGGGCTGGAGTGAGCAGCAGCTGATTTCCAGCCAGCACCAACAGAGTACACAGTTGAGAACAAGACCTGAGATTTTTTCTTTCATCATTTGGTCATGAAGAACTTCTCCATCTCCTACCATGAGACCATAGATGTGTGTCGAGGGAAAGGCATTGGTCCAACAGATGTGCATCACATAGGACTCCAGTCACCTATTCATGTAATTTCTTAAGTTCCCTAGACTTACTCAAACCCAAATATACCATTTCCCAAATATTTTATTAAGTTTCTGCACCCATTTAAGTTTAATATTTAGCTCATGAAGGTCATCTCTGGCCAGTCGCTTAATGCCCCATGACCAGGTAGGTGCTTAGCCTCTACTAGGGCCCACCGGAAGTAGTTATCTGCCAAAATACACTAGTCCCTGTTTCTTGGGGCTCTGTTGTGACTCTCCTACCAGTGCTTTCTGGATACTCCACATGGCTTCCTTATCTACTGTGCTACCTCAAGAACTATCAGATCAGGGTTATATAGCCTGAGTGGTAAGAGTTCCTTCCATCAGGGCCTAGTTTTTCTGTAGTGTGTGTTCTTGTTCTGGGCTCCACTTGAAACGAGTAATATTTCAATTAACCCCAAAATGGAATAGAGTAGTATTTCCAAGTGCCGTATATGTTGCCTTCATAAGTTCAAAAGTCCTACCAAGCCTTTTTCTTAGTGGTTGGAGGTACAAGGTACAATAAGTATATGTGTATCTTACTGTATAGGGGATGTCTTGGAATGACCCAGACCATTGGGCCCCTGGAAGCTTAACTGGTGTAGCTAGACCCTGATTCTTCATGGAGTTTATCTCCCACCCTCTGGCACACATATCTTACTAGGGCCTCCAGGGTATCTGCCACCTTTCCAAGCCCAAATAGCTTGAAGTCATCAGTGCGCACGCAGATCAGCATGATGTTCTGTGAAATAGTAATGTGATCAAGATCCCTGGAGACTATTGTACATCAGAGAGAAGACTTAATGCAGGCAAAGCAGTGAGTGAATGTATACTGCTGCCTTTCCCATGTGAAAGCTAATTCCTTCCCATTGAGGACTGAGAAGAATGCATTTACCAGATTATGGTTGTATACTGAGTGCTAGAGCTATGTTATGTGTTCCAGGATACCATCTCTGGTATGGTAGTTGCAATTGAGTTACCACTTGGTTAATTTTATTAAAGTCCCCTATCATCCACCATGATCCATCTGGTTTTATAGCAGTCAGACAGGTGAATTGGAGTCTACTACACCTGCATCTTTGCTGGTCAGTCTTACCTGTAGAATTCCTGTTGGGGTGCAATATTGCTTTTTTTTTTTTTTTTTGAGTTGGTGTCTCACTCTGTCGTCCAGACTGTAGTGCAGTGG
>NW_007048943.1:62106-98637 GCF_000164805.1 Carlito syrichta
AGGTGGGTCTCGAACCCGCGGGCGCAGGCAATCCACTCACCTCAGCCTCCCAAAGGCACGGGATTACAGGCTGAGCCACCGAGCCCAGCAATATTTCTTTTAATTTACTATCTTGGCAGGGAATCTTCCACCTGGCCCTTTCTATCAAATGGCTTTTACTATATAGGACAGAGAAGCAATTTGTGAATTGGTTAAGGACAAATGGTCCTCAATTTACAATGGAGTTATATCCTGATAAACACATTGTAAGTTGAAAATATCATAAGCCAAAAATGCATTTAATACACCTAACCTACCAAACATCATGGCTTCGTCTAGCCTACCTTAAACGTGCTCAGGACACTTATATTAGTCTACAGTTGGGCAAAATTACCTGTTTGGTGCCAGTAATGACTCCACACCCGGCCAGGACCAAGAGATTTAAAGGGGGATTGTTACAGATAGAGAGAAAGAGAGAGAGAGTGGGGGGAGGGAGGGAGAGAGAGAGGGGGAGGGGGAGAGAGAGAGAGAGAGAGAGAGAGAGAGAGAGAGACTGAGAGACTGAGAGAGAGAGTTGCAGGGAGAGGGCTGTATTTATTAGCCTGACAGGGGCCGGAAGGGACCGTGCTATGTTCCTATTGGAGGAGCTGCATGGGAGCAGGGTGGGGCCAACGCGTGTTATAGTCCTATTGGACGCACAACAAAGCTGGCTACGTTTGAAATTTGCAGGTTTGAAATTTGCGCGCGGGAAGGTTTGAAATTCGCTCGCGCGGGGAATTGTGCTCACAGAAGCTGGGACCTAGGGCCTTTGCTGTCTGGTGTGTCGGTGCCATTTTGGGAGCCGCCCCTCTGGTCGCTTCCTGCACCCTTCACTGGGAGCTATGGCTCACTGCTGCTACCAGTGTCACTAGAGAGTACCATACCACATCTCATTAGCTCAGGAAAACATCAAAATTCCAAAAAGTATGGTGTCTATTGGATGCATATCACCTTCACACCATTGTAAAGTCAAAAAGTCCTAAGTCGATCCTGTAAGTCAAGGATAATCAGTATATCTGCTAGTTTCTAAGTATATCTCTTAGATATAGCATAACTGAAACCAGGAAAACAAGCACATGGTGGGTGAATGCATTCACTACGACATGCGCTTGGCCCAGAACTACAATGACTATGTGTCTTCTGTATGCTGCCACTCTAGAGCATCTGATGGAGTTTCCAGGCCCCTAGCATTAGTGTCAGTGAGAACCTCTATCCAACAGTGAAAAGCCTGGGCAGCCTCGTTTGTCCAGTGCAGAGTTACCCTGAAAACAGCCACAGGCCTTGTTAAGAGGAGGACTGGATGCACGTTTCTCAGATATTCTTTTTTTATTTTTACTTATTTATTTTTTTGAGTTGGAGTCTCACTCTGTCGCCCAGACTGGAGTGCAGTGGCCACTCCCGGCCACCGCAGCCTCGACCTGCTGGGCTCTGGTGATCCTTCCGCCTCAGCCTTCCAAGTAGCCGGAATTACAGGCATGCACTACCACGCCCAACTGATTTTTTGATTTATTGTAGAGATGAGGTCTCACTGCCCAGGCGGGTCTCGAACCCGCGGGCTCAGGCAATCCACTCACCTCAGCCTCCCAAAGACGCGGGATTACAGGCTGAGCCACTGAGCCTGGCTTCAGATATTCTTATAGATCCTTGCAGGATCCTTCCTCAAGGGCACCTGTCCTTGCCTTCCTTTAGCAGGTTCCGAGTCTGTGATTGATTTAGGTCTAGAAACTAGATAAGGGATTACCATTTCCTATTGCGAAGCTGACATATGCCTTCTGCTCATCAGTTCTACATTCTTATTCATTTATTTTTAAATTAGTTAGATGAATCGAGTAACACCTGTGTGGCTTCCATCACTCTGTTCCTTGGAATACCCTTGCTGTTTACTTTAGCTGTTTACTACAATGGTGACACCCTCTTTGCCTCTGACGGGTGAGGACTGCCTCCTGGTCTCTGCCACATAATCCTCATCAACATCAGGGAGCCCACTTTCATGGTGGTACCTCACACTGTCAGCCCTGACTTACAGAGGACAGCCACCATGAGCTTCTCGATGCTCCTTACCCTTTTGTGTCAGTGAAGGAGGTGTCCTCTGTGCCCTTCTGAGGAGCATATGCAGGAGACGGGGTCTGGTCTCACATAACACATCTATTTTTTTTTTCTTTTTAGAGACAGGATCTTGCTCTGTGACCCAGACTGAAGTGCAATGGTGTGATCATAGCTCACTGCAGCCTTGAACTCCTGGACTCAAGTGATCCTCCCAACTCAGCCTTCTGAGTAGCTGGGACTACTTGACACATGCCACCATGTCTAGCTGATTTTTAAATTTATTTATTAATTCTTTTGTAGAGATGGGAACTTGCTGTATTTCCCAAGCTGATCTTGAATTCCTTGCCTCAAATGATCCTTCCTAACTTGGCCTCCCAAAGTGCTGGGATTATTGTTGCTGTTTTGTTTTTAATAAATTCATTTTCATATACTCACTGCCTCTGAATTCTCAGACTTTTTTCTCAATACTGTGCCAACATAGTTCTGGCATCTCTGTTTAGTTTACTATAGGCCATCACTGGGGCCAAGCTTTAAGGACATCCTATAAGGATATTAGAACCAGCTCCAAGGACTTTCTCTTAGAATTGGATCTTGAGTCACAGGTGAGGGCCTCTGTGTTATTAAACCCTCTCGCACCCAGCTTTGTATTCTTGTCACACCTCCAGTTCAACAGGCTTAGGACCCATCCCCCATATCAATCTTCCAAGTACCTGCTGGCACTTGATGTGCAGGTCCTGCCATCCCTGCAGGGTGTCAGCTGTTTCCTCTCAGAGGAAGTCCTCCATCCTTTCACTGCGCTAGCACCTGACCCTGGTTGTCAGCCTGGACACAATAAGGGTGACAGCAATGAGTGCTGAGGAAGACACATTTCATCTTGTGAGACACCTGCCTCAGCGGGAGTCTTTGCAGAGTTTCCTGACTACAGGGGGCTGCTCTTTTCTAACAAGGTGGAAGGAGATGCTTCTGTAGGGAGGATTCGGAGAAATATGGTCCAAGAGTCTCAGGTCTATCTGAATTGCTGCATTCTGGGTTTCAGAGGTCCCCTTCGTTCTCATCAGGGCCCTGACGTTCATGAAGGAAACCAGTGAGGCTATGCATTTAGTGTTTCCTGTTGCTCCATTACCCTGACGCTCAGATCCTAGTCCTGATTTTCAGAACAATATGCCCTGCGGTTGCAGGAGACAAGAGTTTCCTTCAGCACTGCCCTACAGGTTCTCTGACTTTCATAGCACACCTGGAGTTGATGATTGGCTGACGTGAGTCTGCCATTCACTTTTTTCAAAGATTCTAAAGCATATGACAAAAGCTACCCAATTCCATAATCCTTGTAATTATCATTGCCTCCATACCATTTCAATGCCAAGGCTACTACATAACCAACATTTTACATGAACCTTGTTTTAGCCAGCTACAAGTGGAGATCTTAGTAACTGTCTTATTGCATGTCAGAGCTAACTGTCTCTGCATGTCAGAGCTATCTCTTCCCCGCTTACAACCAGTCATGGAAGCATTATTGTCATCTGTTCTAAAATTCCATCCTGAGGATCTTTTTATCTAGGGTCATCCTTGGCACCATTTCTCTTAGTCTGGGTTCCCCAGTTAGGAGAATTTGAGAATTTATTTGGGAAGATGATCCCAGGAAGGAGTGGTGAGTGATGGGGACGAAGAAGACAGAGAAGGAAGCAGAACCAATACAAGAACACATTATCATGTTGATCATTCTATGGGAAACTGGTTGCTCTACCCACCAGATGGTCTGAGAAGCCTTATGAAATGCATCCCAAGACTACCCCTCTAAAGGAAGACATTGGTCAGAGGCTTCCCCTCCCCATTGATGTGAACTTGCTGGCACTTTGGGTTGCAGGTGCGTGAGTATTGAGCAGGCTTCTGTATGCCTTGTGCTGAGATGTTGAAAGTTTCTAGTGCCTGGGGCAACTTGTCTAGACGTGATCACTGCAGCTGTGGCTGGAATGGGGATAGGGCCAAGAGGACTTGCAGGCATGCCCAAGGGGAGGCTGATTAGGACACTGTCCTTGTTCCTGATCTTCTTTCAGTCTAGATGCCATGATAAAAGGTGTAAATACACATTGCTCTAACATACTCAGGAAACAGCCCAAACCTCACTAGGATAGTTTAGGGGTCATTTTTCACAGGGCAGATGAATGAAGCAGTGTGCAAAGTGAACACACACACACACACACACACACACACACACACACAGAGCACATGAGCTGGGAGTCTGAGGAGTTCTGGGCAAATCGTGCCTCATCTAAACGAGGCAGCTGCTTCTCAGTGGCGGTCTATTCTTGCCATGTGGAATATAGGGCTAGTGTTGACAACTTGGCATTTTTAAAGAGGAACTGGAAATTGAAGTTTTTCTGTAAATCTGTTGATTTTTTTTTTTTTTTTTTTGAGTCAGAGTCTCATTCTGTGACCCAGGCTGGGGTGCCATGGTACACTCACGGCCACCATACCCTCAACCTGCTGGGATCTGGTGATCCTTCTGCCTCAGTCTTCCAAATAACTATAACCAAAAGCATGTACCACCTCACCAGCTAAATTTTTTTGATTTATTATAGAGACAAGGTCTCACCAAGTTGCCCAGGCTGGTCTCGAACCCCTGGGCTCAGACAATCCTCTCGCCTCTGCTTCCCAAAGTGCTGGGATTACAGGCATGAACCACCACACCCAGCAAAATCTACTGATTTTTAAAAAATTGTCTGAGCCAAATAGAATGTGTCATTGGTCTAGCACATATGCTCCATGAGAGCAGGGACTTTGTCCTGTTTACTGCTGCATCCCAGCAGTATCTAGTGGCACTCAGGGACCATTTGTCAAATTCAAATGGAATGGATATGTCAGTTAACACTCTTTGCTATCAGTTGGAGCTATTTTTTTCTATATCTTACTTTTACCCATAATAAATGTGTGTGTGTGTGTCTCTTCCTGTCTCTCTCTCTCTCTCTCTCTCTCTCTGTCCCTCTTTCTGTCTCTGTCTCTCTCTCTCTCTCTCTCAGTTTAACTGTCTCATTTTCACATTGCAAAACTTAAGAGTTTTATCTGGTAACCTTGGTAATCAGTCGCTTGGGAAACTATCTGGGAATTCCAATGACTTGTTTGTGAATTCCAGAAAAAAGTAAAAATAAAAAACCTGCACTTGAATGCAATTTCTTTTTTTTTTTTTTTTTTTTTGAGTTGGAGTCTCACTCTGTCGCCCAGACTGGAGTGCAGTGGCTGCTCCCAGCCACCACAGCCTCGACCTGCTGGGCTCCGGCGATCTTTCCGCCTCAGCCTTCCAAGTAACCGGAATTACAGGCGTGCGCTACCACGCCCGGCTGATTTTTTGATTTATTGTGGAGATGAGATCTCGCCAAGTTGCCCAGGCGGGTCTTGAACTAGGCAATCCACTCACCTCAGCCTCCCAAATGCAATTTCTACCCTTCCCTATCTCATGTGACCTTGTATTTAGGCTGTAAACTCACCTGGTAGGAGCTGTGCTTTCATTTCTGTTTTGTACAATGGATGGAAATGTGAAGAGACACCCTTCAAAGTCCTGAAGACCTCAGGGACTCCCTGAACCTACAATGAGTGACTTGTGTTTTGCTGCTTGCAAATCAAACACACTGGTAAATAAGGACAGCAGGAGAGTGATATCCCCTTCCTCTGCCTTCTTAAGGTAAGAGTACTACGTTGCCCACTGGTTGTTTAGACTTTCATGATAGTCTACTGTTGACTGGAAGAAAAAAAGTAAATGAGACTTTGATGAGGCCATGGTAGAGAAAAAAGTTTGAAAGCAAAGATTGCTTTGTTCAAGTCTCAACTGAAATATGTCATCAGACTAGGAGGTGACAAGGCAAGATTCGTAAAGGATGGCACCATTTTCTAACACATGCTCCTTCTCCACTCACAAGCAGCACAGAGCCTGCTCTCAGGTTTGAGGCCCTGACCTTCACCCAGCAATGACCCTGACAGAGAGCACATTTGCATGTGTGACAGCAGAGACAGGTACCTTTAATTTTTTTAAATTTTATTTTAAAGATCTAATATATTTTCCTTCGGCAAAAAGAGATGATAGAGGACCAATAGTAAATAATTTTTCCTTTTGAAAAAGTCTAGCCGGGCTCGGTGCCTCGGCCTGTAATCCCGCGCCTTTGGGAGGCTGAGGTGAGTGGAGTGCCTGAGCCTGTGGGATCGAGACCCATCTGGGCAACTTGGCAAGACCTCTTCTCTACAATAAATCAAAAATTAGCCGGGCGTGGTAGCGTGCGCCTGTAGTTCCAGCTACTTGGAAGGCTGAGGCGGAAGGATCGTCGGAGTCCAGCAGGTCAAGGCTGCGGTGGCCGGGAGTGGCCACTGCACTCCAGTCTGGGCAACAGAGTGAGACTCCAACTCAAAAAAAAAAAAAAAAGGTCTAAACTGGGCTGGGTGGCTCAGCCTGTAATCCCGCGCTTTGGGAATCTGAGGTGAGTGGATTGCCTGAGCCCGCGGGTTCGAGACCCGCCTGGGCAACTTGGTGAGACCTCATCTCTACAATTAAAAAAAAAAAAAAAAAGCTGGGTATGGTAGCGCGCGCCTGTAGTTCCAGCTACTTGGAAGGCTGGAGTCCAGCAGGTCGAGGCTGCAATGACTGGAAGCGGCCACTGCACTCCAGTCTAGGCAACAGAGTGAGACTCCAACTCAAAAAATAAAAATAAAAAATAAAAAGTCTAGGAGGCTGAAATGAGATTACAGGATAGCTCAAAATCTAGGAATCCCAGAGTATGTGAAAATTGCTTCATTTCAATAAAAATGGTCCCCAAAAGACTATTTGCCATCACTATGATTCTTGAAATTCTGCAAAACCCTAACCTATTATTGCCCCCTTTTTTCAATGCATACTTTTATTGAAAAACATGTTGTAAATAAATGTTAGCTTACATGGGAAGTCATTCACAGAAAATTAAGAGGAAAAAAGCAGATTACAAGACAATATAATTCCTAATTTATTTAAAAAAACCACACACATATACATTTAAAATGCAGAAGATAGACAATAAAATGGCATAGACATCTCCAGGTAGTTGAGAAATTTTTATTTTCTTTTGCATACCTTTTGCACTTTCCAAAAATTCCTCCATTGATCATGTATTTTTTTTTTGTTAATAAATTTTAAAGTAACAAATGTTGTTTTTATAAGTTAAAAGAATTGTTTAGCTGGGCACAGTGACTCATGCCTGTAATCCCAGCACTTTGGGAGGCCAAGGCAGGAGGATGACTTGAGCTCAGAAGTTTGAGAATGCAGTGAGCTATGATTGTGCCACTATACTCCAGTCTGGGTGACAGAGTGAGACCCCAATCCTACAAAACTTAAAAAATTAGCTGGGTGTGGTAGTGCATGCCTGTAGTCCCAGCTATTTGGGAGGCTAAGACAAGAGGATCATTTGAGTCCAGGAGTTTGAGGCTGTGGTAAGCCATGATCATGTCACTGTACTTCAGCCTGTGTGACACAGTGAGACTCCAACTCAAAAAAAAAAAAGGAAAGTTGCTTTTGAGAGCTAGTAACAGAATGACTCTTTTTCCTCTTGTAAGAAGCCTGGAGTTGAACCCTCACAACTCTTTTAATTACACTGCCAGACAAGCTCCTTGTCTATTTGTGTCCTGCCACATGCTCACGTTGTAGCCACATGGTCCCAACAAGGCTGTGCATCTCCAGGCATCACATCCACATTCCTTCAAGAAAGAAAGACGCCGGGCTCGGTGACTCAGCCTATAATCCCGCACCTTTGGAGGCTGAGGTGAGTGGATTGCCTGAGCCCGTGGGTTCGAGAACTGCCTGGGCAACTTGGCGAGACCTCATCCTACAATAAATCAAAAATTAGCCGGGCATGGTAGCGTGCACCTGTAGTTCCAACTACTTGGAAGGCTGAGGCGGAAGGATCGCTGGATCCCAGCAGGTGGAGGCTGCGGTGGCCGCGAGTGTGCCACTGCACTCCAGTCTGCACTCCGACAGACTCCAACTCAAAAAAAAAAAGGAAAGAAAGAAGTGGCAGCCCTAGCCCTGTTGAGTTATCCTTGTCTTTTAGAAAAATATAAGCTTTTCTAAAAGCTTTACTCAGCAGCTTTCTGCTGAAATATCAATGGCCAGAACTGGTTCCCATGACCACTGCTAGACCAGTCACTAGCCAAAGAGAATGTGATGATCATGACTGGTTCTACTCAGTCACATTACATCACAGGTAGGCAATGGATAATATCTGACCCCATCCTTCCCTCCACCAAAAAAAGTCACCAGAACTGTCCCCATTGCACTACAGATACTAGAGTATCTCCAGGAGCTAGCTCTTATTAATTCCATGCCTGACTGATTCTTTGAGAGTAATGGCTAGCCAGTGGACGAGAGGATGAAGGATGGACAGCTGCCTTGTTGGTAGACTATGGGCCAGATGCAGTTTCAGACACATGACAGGTTTTGAAAAGGGAAGGTCCTGGTGTGCCTGCTGTTCTGCAAAGACATTTAGGAGCAGGAGAGTGCAGCCTTTAAAGGATGTGCCCTCCTCTCTGGTTTTATTAGTTCTTCTCATTTCTTTATCATTATGAAATAACTTCCTTCACTTATATGCATTCTTTTTGCATTGGATTTACTTTCTTTTTTTTTTTTTCAGTCAAGATCTTACTCTGTCACCAAGTATAGTGGCCTGATCACAGCTCACTGCAACCTCGACCTCCTGGGCTCAGGTGATACTTCCACCTCAGCCTCCTGAATAGCTGGGACCATAGATTTGTGCCACCACACCTGGCTAATTTTTTTTTATTTTTTTTTTTAGAGACAAGATCTCGCTGTATTGCCTAGGCTGGTCTCAAACTCCTGGGTACAAGTGATTCTCCTGCCTTAGCCTCCCAAAGTGCTAGAATTACAGGTGTGAGCCACTGTGCCCAGCTTGATTTACTTTTTAGAGGTTTTGTCTTGGAGGGCTGAACCAGTTTGGATTCAAACTCAGCTTTTGGAGGATTTTGTTTGGTCATCCATGTGCTTTTAGCTTCTTAAACTGAGCTGTGCCAGTCCTCAGATCTGCTTCTGCCGCATCCTGCCATCTGGTGTGGTCTCCCTTTTCCTCAGACAATGATCTTGCAGTTGTTACTTTCCTATCTCCCCACTGAGGTTGCTTTAGAAGCTGCCTTCCCTGCACATTTGTTCTTTCACATTTCTTCTGCAGGAGGCTGAGCTGGCAGGGCCCATATCATACAGACCAGACTCAGTGACACCTGCCCATGAGACGAGAGGATAAAGGGCAGGTAGATATCTCTGCTGGAAAGTCCATCCTTGGCTAACACCTGCGAGCCTTGTCTCTCATGTCATGTTTTGTTTTTCCCACAAGGTTAAAAGCTTCCTGAACCAAACACCACTCCTATATCCCTCGTATCCACACAGCACCTAATTACATGGTCTTGCACAGAGCAGGGGTTCTGTAAATCTTTATTAATAACCTCATCTTGGCCGGGTTCAGTGGCTCAGCCTGTAATTCCAGCACTTTGGGAGGCAGAGGCGAATAGATTGCCTGATTCCTTGGGTTTGAGACCAGCCCAGGCAACTTGGCGAGGCCTCATCTCTACAATAAATAAATTTTTAAAATTAGCCGGGCGTGGTAGTATGCACCTGTAGTTCCGGCTACTTGGAAGGCTGAGGCAGATGGATCGCCAGAGCCCAGCTGGGTCAACACCGGGGTGGCCATGAGCGAGCTGCTGCACTCCAGCCTGGGTGATGGAGTGAGACTCCAACTCAAAAAATAATAATAACCTTATCTTTTGTCACTTGGGCACCAACACAATAACTGAAATGTAAAAAGCACAGGGGAAAAAAAGATGCACCAACATGATTTCTATTAGATCTAACTGATCTCTGATCTTCTGCACGGCAAGATAACTTGGTACCACATATGTGGACAACTCCCAAGATGTGTGAACAACAGATGTAAGAAGAAAGAACAAGAAACAGTTCGAAGAAAGCACACCTTTAGCTCTGTGAGCAGGAATCACACCTTCAACTCTGTTTACTGGGTCCCCCCAGAGCACCTTGGCATTGCACATGTCTGCCCTCTCATCCCTCAGACACCCATTCCCGTTTAATTGCTGAGATATTCCAGAACAAGGTGGTTGAATTACTTGCCCAAGGTCAGGGAGTTGGTACATGGCAGATGTGGACCTTACACCTCTTCTCCTGGTCTGTCCCTAAGGGGACACAATTTAGGAGATGGAATCAGGAGAGGCTGCCCGTGGCTGGCTTTCACCGCGTAACAGTTGGGTTCCTCTCACTATATCACAGGTTAACACTGCATCTCTAGTCCTTCCCCACTGGCTCGTGCTATAAGGAAACCTAATTTTTACCTGGGAGACTAGAGTCTTCATCCATTCTGGTTGCTATAACAAAACATCATGAACTAGGTGGCTTATAAGCAACAGAAATTTATTGGGCTGGATCACGAGTCCAGGAGCCCAGGAAATTGAGACCAGCCTAGGCAACATAGTAAGACCCCATCTCTACAAAATTAAAAAAAAAAAAAAAAAAAGCCGAGTGGTGGTGGTGCATGCCTATAGTCCCAGCTACTTGGGAGGCTGAGGCAGAAGGAATGCCTGAGCCCAGGAGGTCAAGGCTGTGGTGAGCTGTGATCATGCCACTCCACTCTAGCCTGAGCGACAGAGTAAAACCCCAACTCGGAAAAAAAAAAAAAGAAAAGAAAAGAAAGAAAAAAAGAAAAAGAAATGTATGGCTCACAGTTCTAGAGACAGAGTGAGACCTGACTCAAAAAAAGAAAAAGAAAAAGAAATGTATTGCTCATAGTTCTGGATTCTGGGAAGTCCAAGATCAAGGTACCAGTGCATTTGGTGGTGTCTGGTGAGGGCCTGTTTCCTGATTCGTATTGGGTATCTCTTTTCTGTGTCCTTACATGGTAGAAGGTCGGAAGGAGCTCCCTTGGGCCTCTTTTATAATGGTACTAATTTCATTCACGATGACTCCACCCTCATGACCTGAGCACCTCCTAAAGGCTCCACCTCCTAATACCATCACACTGAGGATTAGGATTTCAACACATGGATCTGGGGGGAACACAAACTTTCAAGCCAGAGCAGCTAGCTTGGCCCCACCATACAGTCCAGGGGCCAACTTGGAACATATTGCTGTATTCTGGGAGCACTGGGCCTCCAGCTGGCTTTTCTCTCACCTTGTTTTTGTGCAGGAGTGGGGGGGGGGGTTCAGCTAGTTAGAGCCTTGGCAGTCACTATGGGCCTATAAGCTTTGGCTGCCAAGGAGGTTTTTTAAAATTGTTTTTTGAGTCAAAGTCTCACTCTGTCGCCCAGGCTGGGGTGCAGTGGCACGATCACAGCTCACCACATCCTCGACCTCCTGGATTCAGAGTGATCCTTTTGCCTCAGCCTCCCGAGTAGCTAGGACTACAGAAGTATACCACCACACCTGGCTAGTTTTTTTATTTTTGTAGAGGTGAGGTCTCACTATGTTGCCCAGGCTTCAAGGAGTTTTTAAAAGATGCCCCTGAATCTCCCATGCAGGAAGAGCCTCTGTACCCTGGACTGAGGATGGCTCTTCCCCCACTTTTTCTGCCGGCAGTTGCTGCAGTCCTTGGCTAGGTGGTTACATAAGCAGTACTCCCTGCCAGCTGTCACCAAGGCCACCTGAAAAATCAAGGCATACTGAAACCAGCAATGGCTTGCCAGAGGCTCACCAGGCTCACATGCTCATTATTCCTGGCCTCGGAACTTGGTTGGAGGCCTCTCATTACTACCAGCCCTGGACTTTTCCAAAGGAAAAACAACAACATTGTTCATTTGCTGCAAATTTCAAACCAGTTAAGATGCTGGAGAGGTGGCACAAACAGACCAGAAATAATGTTAATCTTGAAAGTCCCTTTGGTTCCTGATTTCTTCCTGAGGTCAGCATCACATCCTTGTTCCTGTCCCACCTCTTCCACCAACTGGCTGCTCCACCATGGACAAGTCGTTTGACTCCCTTTGGCCTCTATATCCTCATCTGCAAAATGAAGTGAGGCCATCACCAGAGTCCCCTCCATTCTGAAATGATCAATTCGTTCAGCTGTGGGTTGGCCTGGAACACTTCTTCCTCCCTCTGTCCATCAGATCCTGGCACAGGCCTGGGCCAAAAGCCAGTGGCCACACTGTTGTGTGGACAGGCCGGAGATCTTCCCTCACAGCATTTAGGATCATGATGTTTCTTGGAGCCAGAAGTATGTGACACCTAGATTCATTCTACAAGGTAAAGGGTGGCCAGAGGGGTTCCCATATCAAGTCCCCAAATTCTAGTAGGTCCTTTGCCTGGATCATCTCGCTTGTCGCGTCTCCACGAAAGGAGCAAACACAGTCTGAGTATTCTCAATCTGCAGGTGAGGGAAGACAGGCTAAGAGAAGTGAAATGACTTAGGACGCCATTGTCATAGATTGTAACAGCTGTGTCCTCTGCGCAACCCGGTTTAAAGAAGGGAAATAAAGTCTAGAGGGATGAGGGTTCACTCTGCATCACCCTACTTATTTGATGCTATGACTCACTCTTCCATGCCAGCACTTGCATGAGAGAGCCCCATTGGAAGGTGGCAGAGCTGCTTTCTACCCTCAAGTCTGACTGCAAGCCCCTTTTGGCCTTCTGGCCCATCCGTGTGCTCCACCTCACACAGAGAGAGTCAACATGGAGGAGGACAGCCAGTCCCTGCCTGGGAGGCGGCTGACAAGTGAGCTGTATCAAAAACTGAGTAACTCGGTGGCTCAGGGTTCAGAAAGAACCAAAGTGCAAGCCATTAAGAGAGGGGGTCAGCCTGAATCTTGGTTTCCCTCTCTGGCAGGCGGGGTAATAGCTATTGCAGGGTCTGGAAGAAGGGAGCAAGTCTATGTGAAATGTACAGTGCAGAGTTGGTCAGTAAACAACTGATATTCTCTCTGTGTTCCATGTGACCATCAGAATAAAGGCAGGTGCCTGTCCCTTCTTCACCAGCCCCCCAAGAATAAGATACAGTAACAGTACATGGAGGAAAAGTGAGACAGCCCCTCTCAAGTCCACTGGTAAACAGATATCACTCTGCGGTTGGCCTTGGAGCTGGAGCTGCTGGGAAGAGGGTCTGAGAATTGGGAGGAAATGTTCGTGGCTTCCAGACTCACATCTTCAAAGACGCATTATAAAGAGGATAGGGGCTGGGAACAGTGACTCACACCTATAATTCTAGCACTCTGGCCCAGAAGTTCGAGACCAGACTGGGCAACACAGTGAGGCCTCATCTCTAAAAATAAAATAAAATAAATTAGCTGGGTGTGGTGTTGCTTGCCTGTAGTCCCAGTTACTAGAGAGCACCTAAGCAAGGCTGCAGTGAACCATGAGCATGCCACTGCACTCTAATCTGGGCAGCAGAGTGAGACCCCAACTCAAAAAATAAAAGAATAAACAATGTGAGTAGGGGACAGGGGGACAAATGCAACTGTTCACCCTCAGGGCTACTACCATTTTTCAGTTTGAAACATGTTTCCTTCTCCAGCCTTGGATATTCTGAAGGTCTATGGTTACAAGCTCTCTCCTCCCATCTCAAGAGATTGGAAAGCCCAGTCTTTGGGCTGGAACCTTGTCAGTCACACAATACTTCAAGGCAGAGCTGTTAGCCTTTTCAGCAATCCAGTTGCATAATCATTTTTATTTTAATTTTTGAGTTGGCATCTTACTCTGTCGCCCAGGCTGGCATGCAGTGGCATGCTCACGGCCACTCTAGCCTTGACCTGCTGGGTTCAGGTGATCCTTCCACATCAGCCTTCCAAGTAGGAGGAACCACAGGCACGTACCACCACATCTGGCTAATTTATCTTAATTTATTGTAGAGATGAGTCTCGCCAAGTTGTGCAGGCTGGTTTCGAACCCCTGAACTAAGGCAATCCTCTCACCTCCACCTCCCAAAGTGCTGGGATTACAGGCGTGAGCCATCACACCCAGCCTGCATAATCATTTTTTAACCATAATTTTGAAACTGGAGTTAATAGTCAAGAGTCAAAAGATGTGTAATTAATCTAATAAGGTAATGCAAAAGAAACTTCTAGAAAAGGTTGGGTGAAAAGTGAGAAAAGCAAAAAGAAGACCCTGAGGAGAAGGATATTTCTTTAAAAGGATTAACAGAAGGGGTTAAGGTTGAGGCTTTTGGGGAGCAGCTGGCAGACAGAAATAAAACTCAGCTAACAAATAATTTAGATGAAAATTACTTGGTAGAGAGATTGGAAAGAATATCGTGTCAGAACAATAATGAACCATTTTCAATAAAAACTAGTTCCTGGAATAGATTGCTTCTCATATGTATTATATCAAAAGCTGTTTGGTAATTGAAGGCCAGCTGGTGAAGGTCTGGTGAAAAAAATCACAAAAAGAAAGACTTAAGGAAAGGACTTGGAGAAGATTCTCTGAGTCTGAAAGAACAGAGTCGGATTTGTATACTGAAATGCCCCAAAACAAGCGCTTCTGAGAAATGAAACCACTCACAAAAATGAGATGAGAAATCGGGCATAATGGAGTATCTTGGCGTAAGGAGAGGATGGTTGAAAGGAATAAAAAAAAAAAAAAAAATCAAATGGAGAAGAAAGACAGTCCGCAGGGTGAAACCACGCAAAGGGCTTTTGTCTGAGGTTTATGCATTGAATCGTGACTTGAGTGAGCTGATTCCCAGTGTATATTGCACTGCATTTGGCCTGAACAATGATTGCTGCCTTTTTTTTTTTCACTCACAAAAATCAAAGTATCGTGCAGCTTTTTCCACCTGCCTGGGGCTCTGGGTTATGAAAAGGATGAATCATGAGTAAGAATATAGCTTTGATGAAAAAGCCCCCAATCACACAAATACATGATCAGTTTAGCAAGACCCATGATGTTTGTCTGACGGAAACATGGCTATTTTTGGACTTCACGTAGCAGAAATATATCACAAGAATATTCATAGGTATTTGTGGCGCAGGTCTACTTTGAGCATCAATTCAGGATGCACTTAGGTTTTTGTATGTGTTCTTGCAGTAGCAGTTTGCTTCATAAGAAATCATTAGGTGGGTATTTTTTTTAGGAAAAAAAATCTTTAAAAGTAGCACTAGTAACACTAGAGCTTAAATAGTGCTTTCTACATGCCAGGCACTGTTCCGAGCCCCTGACATACATTGACTCCTGTAACACTTACAGCAGTCCTGTGATTTCATTTTGCAGTTGAAGAAACCGAGGCACGGGGAGCTTAAATAACTTGTCTGAGGTCACATAGCTGGAGAGAAGCACAGCCTAGATTCTATGTACCAAACCCCTATGTACCCACCTCCATATTTGGTAATTGTTCATATTTTTCCTACTTGCTTGGAGTTCATTTATAATCCATGAAAGAAAAAAGCACTACACAGAAATTTGCAGTGCCTGCTGTATTCCCACTTCCTGTTTCATCCCCTGTCCCTTGGATATAAGGTGTGTCCGCCAGTTGCTTTTTCGAATACGTTTGCATGTGTGTCTTGTATCTACGGACAATCTACAGTGTAAGATGTTATGCTTCAACATTTACATACGTAGTACTGTACTCTATATCCTTTGTGAAACTTGCTTTTTTCTCCACGTCCACAGTTATGATTCTGAGCTCCGCCTGTGCTGATATGTCTCGATCTCCATATCATCCAGTGCTGTAGCCACTGGCCACAGTTGGTTACTGAGCACTTGAAATGTGACTAATTTGAGTTGAAATGTACTATAAGTGTAAACACAACTGGATTTTAAAGGCAGTATGAAAACCAGTAAAACCAACCAAGGCAACATAGAAAGACCTCATCTCTACAAAAAAAATTAAAAAGTAACCAAGCATGGTGGCATGCACCTGTAGTCCCAGCTACTTGGGAGGCTGAGGCAGAAGGGTCACCTGAGCCCAGGAGGTTGAGGCTGTGGTGAGCCATGATGGTGCCACTGTACTCCAGCCTGGGCAACAGAGTGAGACCCTGAATGAAAAAAAACAAAACAGTAAAATACCTCATTAATAATTTCAATATTGATTACATGTTGAAATTACAATATTTTGGATATATGGAGTTAAATAAAATATATTACAATTAGCCTCATTATTTTTTTTCTTATTTTGTAATATGACTACTAGAAAACTGAAAATACCATGTGTGACCTACATGTATATTTTTTTTGGAGGCACTGATGTGGCTCATTCCTCTCAACTGCTGTCAGTTTGGGTTTTGTTTACTGGTGAAGAAGGAAGCCCTGAATATGAATAATAATAAGAATGAATGTTTACTGTGTACAGATGTTTATTCTAAGTGCTTTACAAATAGTAGCCCATTCAGTCCTCCCGTGGGGTTGCATGGCTGCACAAAGTGAGGTTAAGCAATTGTCCAAAGTCACTTCAGAGCTGGGATTGAAGTCAGGCAAGCCAGCTCCAAGGCCGGACTTTTAACCACTAACTCGACTGGACAGGGCCCTATGACGATTAGTGTAAATCCACCTAAGAAAGCCATGACCATATAACTTAGCTAGGTAAAGTCTCCCTTTCACCACAGTACATTCTCCTTACACATCAAGGGAGACGCTGCCTTTTTCTTTCTTTCTTTTTTATACTTTTAACAGAGTTGTGGTTATCAACAGACATACATTTGTTGTGGCAATTTCAGCTTTAATGAAACAGGCACAGGCAGTATTTTTCTGATATCCGCTCGCAACATGATGAAGTCAGCTTTACTCTTTGCCACTAATTACATTAACTATTTTTAGGGCAAATTGTCAATGCACCATATTTGTTCATGCTTCCTATGTTTCCAATTTGTTTTCTTTAGCCATATCTATTTATACCTGAAGTGTTTTTAAAGAGATGTCCTCATTATTCTGCCAGCGATAAAGTTGGGGCTTATAATGAAGTTATAAAACACACTGGGAGGGAAAAGATGACGTGCAATTGCCATGGGGATGTTATTGATGAATATTGGATTGCTTTTCAAATCCTGAATAAATATCCACTTTAACATTTGAATCATAAAGTTACAAACCTCTTAGGAACCTCAGGTGTCCTTAGTGTCAGTTAAGACCATAGGGGGTTGGCCGGGCTCGGTGGCTCAGCCAGTAATCCCAGCACTTTGTGAGGCCGAGGTGAGTGGATTCCCTGAGCCCACAGGTTCGAGACCAGCCTGGGCAACCTTGTGAGATCTCATCTCTACAATAAATTCAAAATTGGCCGGGTGTGGTGGTATGCGCCTGTAGTTCCGGCTATTTGGAAGGCTGAAGTGGAAGGATCGCTGAAGCTCAGTAGGCAACACTGGGGTGGCCATGAGTGTGCCACTGCACTCCAGCCTGGGTGACAGAGTAAGCCTCCAACTCAACTCAAAAAAAAAAAAAAAAAAAAGACCATAGGCTTGGTGTCAGGCAAAATGTGTGATCCTGGGACCAGTAGCTTAACCATTGTAAGGCTTGGTTTCCCCATCCAGAAAATGGGAATCCTAACAACCACCTTCTAGAGCTTTCATGTGGATTAAATGAGATAGTGACTGTAACTCTGTTCCTTGTACACTTTTGTTCCATGGTAGTGTAGTAATTACTATTATTATTGCTATTATAATCATTCTTTCCCCAGATGACTCCAGGCGTGAGTAGTCTCTTCAAGCATGTCTGGTCCTACTCCAACAAGCTTTTTTCTCTCCCCTTCTCGACCAGGACTCTTGAACTCTTCCCTTGGGTGGAGAGGTCTATGGGTAAAAGGAAGAAAATCCTGCAGCCCCCTCCCCTCCCTTGTTCTGTCTCTGGGGCACCCTGGGCAGCTCTTGCTGAAGAGAGCTATGCTGAGGCCTGTTGCCAAAGCGCTTCCATGGCAGATTCTCAACACCCACTGCCCTTGATGGTTTTGCTCCCCGAGGATCTGCCTCTACATGCCCCTTCCATTGCACCTGAAAATGTCGGCATTGATACTTTCCTTGGGATCAGTCACCTTGCCTTTAAGTGCTCAAGTTCATCTTGCTACTTGAATGTGGACTTCCTTGTCTCTCTTTACTGCCCATGATGGTGGACTAAGGAAGGATGGGCTCTACCAGTTGACAGTTTTTCTAGTTCATGTTTTCTACTCACTAGCTAAGCTTAGGATGGGTGTTCCCATTGCCCTGAAACTTAGTACACAGTCCCCATATCATACTTGTTTTGAGAAGCGTAACCGTGAGTCCATCAGAAGTCCCCCCTCTTTGACCTAGGATCCTAGGGGGCCATATGACAATGAGAACTTTGGGAATCAGTCATGTGTGTTTAGCTAGCCCTGACCTAAGTACAACTTAAGAGGTGAGGAAACTGGGACCTGGGGGCTTAAGGCACTGGCCCAAAGGTATGAAAAGTACCTGGGCTTCGTCTTCTAGGATATGATATTTATTCCTGGAATGAATCCCCTCTACTTTGTATTGAAAGTGAAGACAGCTGGTGGGACTCGGTGGCTCAGCCTGTAATCCCAGCACTTTGGGAGTCCTAGGCGAGAGGATTGCCTGAGCCTCTGGGTTCGAGACCAGCCTGGACAAATTGGCAAGACCTTGTCTCTACAATAAAATAAAAAATAGCCGGGCGTGGTTGCGCGCGTCTGTAGTTCCAACTACTTGGAAGGTTGAGGTGGAAGGATCGCGGGAGCCCAGCTGGTCGACGCTGGGGTGGCCGTGAACCTGTGTGCCACTGCACTCCAACCTGGGCGACGGACAGTGTGAGACTCCAACTCAAGAAGAAAAAGAAAGTGAGGACAGACAACCTTCTCTCTCTCTCTCTCTCTCTCTCTCTCTCTCTCTCTCTCTTTCTCTCTCTCATTCACTCACTCACTTAGCCCAGCCCCTGCCATCCAGCAGGCGCATACCAAGTGTTGAGTTAAATTATTAGCTTTTCTCTCTGCAGCCATGAGGAACTTGGAAGGACCGCAATCTCTGCCTCTGGGTCCTTAGGGCTTGGCACGAGGTCTCGCGCTATTCGGTGGGGGTTTTGCTGCCTCTCGACCTGGAGGATGTGAAAGTGGAGCTGCAGGTCCCGCGGCGCCCAGGCCTTCCACATGCAGGCAAGTTCCCACGGGTTCTTCGCCAGACTTTGGGGGATGCTGCGCCTTGTTCATCTCAAGTCTTCCCACGTTCGTTGCTTTGGGGCCCTCTTAGTCATGTGAATAAGAATATGATGATTATTATTTCTGAAATAAATCTATTTCTTACTATTTAATAATTTAGCAATCTTGACCCACAACGAAATCCAGGCCACCCCAGACCCGCCCACAGCCTGTTGCCTAGCAACAGCACGCCCCGCCCTCCGCCCTTTGCCCCACCCCGCCTTCGCCCTTTGCCCGGCCCCAAGCCCAGTGCGCACGCTCAGAACCTTCATCCACGCGGGGCGCGCAGTGGTGACGTATGGAGCCCGCGACGCTTTCGGCGGGCAGATTTCTCGAGTGCGTTGATAGACTCGCTAACTAGTCCCTGGCCCCATGGCCTCCTCCGCGGTGACCGCCGGGCGACAGGCCGAGGATGCGTTACCACCTTCGTCAGAGCCGCAACTGCCCGAGACCAAACCGCTGCCGCCTCCTCAGCCGCCGCCGCCGGTCGCTGCGCCTCAACCGCAGCAGTCGCCGGCGCCGCGGCCCCAGTCGCCCGCCCGCGTGAGGGAGGAGGAGAACTACTCCTTTTTACCTTTGGTTCACAACATCATCAAATGGTAAGGGCCTAGGAGAAGACCAGGCACTTCACTCCCTCTCGCTTCTCGCCTCGTCTGTTTCAGAGCTGCAAGAGGCCTAGGCACTCCGCGGCACGCCCCCATGTCACAGATGGGTAAACTGAGACCCAGAGCGGGAAGAAACATTTCCCAAGACCACAGAGTCATTCCATGAGTTCCGCAAACGACTTGAGCCCTGAGAGTTGCGATATTCTTAAGAACGAAGCCAGTTTATAGGCTAAATGCGCAGCCTCTGTTGTCCAGCTGCTCAAGCATCTATCCCAGCGATCTTGAGCAAATAAAATTTCTCTGAGCCTCAATTTTCTCACCTTGAATATAGGTAATACTCACTTTGGTTCCTTTTCTCAGCAGATATGCATCATCTTCCCTATGTGGCACACTGTTAAGTGCTATGGGGATATACGCGGTAAAAAGGACCAACTTCTCACCCTTAAAGGGCTCACCAATTAGAAGACAAAAAAAGACAAGATCGAGAAAAACCCACAATGCAGAACTGTTGAGAGAGAAAGGACAATAATGGGAAACAAAAACACAGAAGTTGCCCAAATGATTAGATCCCCATGTGCTAACTTTGTTCTGACATAGTATCGGAGAAAGTAGTTGTCATCCTTTTGGCCAACATTCAGGTTAGCCTGAGTTTTCAAACTGACCCTGTAAAGGAAAAAACAAAAAATCAAAAGTCTCCCTGGTCCTCGTGTTTGCCTGAATTATTTTATTGTTATGTTACTTCCATATATATCCACATGATACTAGGTGTAAACCTCTAGGTTTGCAACTCTTATTCAACCATTAAAAACCAAAACATCCAGCTACTTGGAAGGCTGAGGCAGAAGGATCGCCCATGCCCAGCAGGTAGACGCTGGGGTGGCCATGAGTGTGCCACTGCACTCTAGCCTGGGCAACAGGGACTTCACCTCAAAAAAAAAAACACAAACCAAAACAAACAAACAAAGTAAATTAAAAGAAAATTACCTTTCCAGAAACTTTCAGGTGAACATTAATATGCTCTTTCATGTTTTGCGAAATAGAATTGGTACACACAGTGTGAAGGTCTTGACTGTTAATGGTCCAGCTTTTGAGTTTAGGGAAACGATTTACTTGCTGTGGGATGACCTGATGCTCTCCCACCATTTTTCTCTTCAAATGGCTGAAAAGCCTTTGTTCTCACATTAGGCTCTGGCTTCATTTGGCTTTGAAAATACTGTTTATAGGGTAAGGCAGATTCTGTTCTGTTTTTGGTAGCCTGTGATGATGATGGCAAACAAATGCACATACAGACCCTATAATCTCAGGACAGTGCTGGATTATAAAGAGATTATTCAGTTTAACCTCAATACACTGTTTTTAAGAAAAAATATGGAAAAATGAAAGCATAAAATGTACACGTTCACCAAGACAGTTCTTGGACCCCCAAGAGTATATTCTTGAGCTCTGGTAGAGCAGTTGGGTTGGGCAGGCCTTAAAGAGGGTGGTAAGATATACTAGAGTGAAAGACTTTGCAGTTAGACAGTCCTGGTTTCATATCTGTGTTGTGACACTTGCTTGCCTTAAACTCTTGGTAAATCCTTAACCTTTCCAGGCCATAATCTTGTCTCTAATATGTCAGGAGTTGGCCTCAAGGCTGGATGCTATAATCCTGGTGCTTTGGGAGGCCAAGGCAAGAGGATCGTCTGAGGCTAGGAGTTCAAACCAGCCTGTACAACATAGCAAGACCCTGTTTCTACAAGAAAAAAATTTTAAAATGAGCTGAGCATTGTGGCATGGCCTGTAGTGCCAGCTATTTGGGATGCTGAAGTGGGAGAATCACTTGAGCCCAGGAGTTTGAGGATGCAGTGAGCTATGATCATGCCACTGCACTCCAGCCTTGATGACAGAATGAGACCTTGTCTCAAAAAGAACAAATAAGTGGACCTCAAAAGCTGGGTTCAGATTACAGCTCTATAATGTACTGACTGGGTGACCTTGGCAAGTAACTTAGCTTCTCTTTTTCTCTTATGAAATGCGAACAGTAATACTTAAGTCATAGGATTATTGGGAGGTGTATTTAAGAGTGTACCATGAAAGTTGGTGGGTTGCTTATACGTGCTTGTTTCTGTTTCCTTTAAAAGGATGGTGAAGAGATTTTTTAAAGCATAAAAATAAAAAAGAATAGGACAAGAAATGATTGCCACAAAGTGGATGGCAAGACCTAACTCACCTACAACTCGAAAGTAGGTGGCTTTAGCCATTTAATGCCCCCAGATCTCAAGAACTCCAGTGCCAGGAACCTCTGGAAACAGCGGTGAAGGTGGGACTAATAACAGAAGGGTTACTTAGAAATCTGTTTAAGAAGCAAGTCCCCATAGTCCCATCCCACCTCCTCTGTCCCCCCTACCCTCAACCAAGCAGCCAGGAGACTACCTTTCTTCCATCTTGGCAGACAATTAAAAGGTTACTCTTTCCCAAGATTTATTCTTAGGAAGGAATAAGCCATAGAGTATTTGAACTGGGAGACACCAGGCATAGTGCACTGGTAGGTAGGGGGAAGCCATACTGAAAATAGGGGTTAAGAGAAAGTCCACAAATTAAATAGTGAGACAACACCCAAACCTTCTTCCCCCACTTGGCATCTAGACCGGAAGCCAAAGATAGTAGGGGTAGAATTGCTACACACAACCTGAAAGTCTTGACTGTTAATGGTCTAACTTTTGAGTTTAGGCAAACTAGATTTACTTGCTATGGGATGACCTGAT
Source organism: Carlito syrichta (assembly GCF_000164805.1). Taxonomy (NCBI): domain Eukaryota; kingdom Metazoa; phylum Chordata; class Mammalia; order Primates; family Tarsiidae; genus Carlito; species Carlito syrichta. The sequence continues at coordinate 84,616 of NW_007048943.1, forward strand.
GCTCTCCCGCCATTTTTCTCTTCAGATGACTGTAAAGCCTTTATTCTTGCATTAGACTCTGGCTTCACTGACCAGTTAAGAGAAAAGACATTGGAAAAGAAAAAAGAAAGAAAGAGTCTAGTCTATACATTCTGAGACAGTAAAAAAAGTGTCACTTGTACTAAGAGCTTCCACTAAGACTTTTGGTGTTTTACTTTCAAATATATGAGTACACAGCCAAGGCCACTAAGCATGAGAAGGAAATCCCTAGTGAAAAAAGATAGGGCAAGTCAGAAAAGCAGAAAAAGCCACTTGGAGGAAACAGTATGCATGGAGGAGGGAGTGATGCCGTAACCACGAAGAAAAAGAAAAGGCTAAGATCCCATCTGAAAACTTTCAGTGTAGGTGTGTCTTTGAATTGGGAGAGAAGACCTCGTGGAGCCTGGAGGAGTCACATGGCTTGGTGAGGGTGATGCCAACAGTGAGTCTTCTAGGAAAGGGAGGAGGAAGCAGGAGTTGTGTAGGAAGAACATGGATAAGGACATGAGGCCAAGAAATAGCATTGACTCACAGGGGTCAGTCTTAGCATGGTGGCACTCAATATACCTCCAAGGTAGGAAGGGGGAGCTGGAGAGGAGGGAAGAGCCAGGAACCAGAGAGTGGCACGCCCGCTTTAGCAGCAGAACTTGTCTTTTGAGGGATGGGAGCTAATGAAGTTGATAGGTGGGGAGCCAGTTGGGATGCCATCCTGGCAGGCCTGGCAGAAGGAGGTGAGCACCAGGACCACGTCCTGTCAGCCAGGATGGTGCACCTGGGTCTCCTCTCATAACTTCCCCAGTGGTCCCTTAATTATTTGTTTATTCCTTGCCCAAGGGATGAATAAGGAAGCAAAACTGAAGTAATGAATGTAGTCTTGTTCTAAAGAGTTCAGAGTGTCACATCATTAGGGTTTTTAAAAAAATATTTGATAAAAGTAACAATTGCAAATTCAGAAGTACAGAAAGGTGTAAAATGAAAAGAGGGTTCCTTCTCCAAGTCCCCTCACTAATGGTACCTGCTGTTAATACATTCTTGTTTCTTTCCAGGAGTTATACATGCATGTCTTTTCAAAATTTATACAAATTGAGATCATGCTGTACTTTGCTTTTTTTCACTGATTTAGTCTATTTTGGTCACTTTTCTATATTGCACATAAAGGTCTGCCTCACTAAGGCAGCTATAGAGAATTGGATCTTATGGATGCAGCATTAATTTGTTATTGGTCTTCTGCTTATGTACTTCTAGATGTTTTTCTAATTTTTGCTATTAACAGCAGTGCTGGGGTAAGCATCGTTGTCTTTGAGTAAGTTTATGATGAAGTGAATCCTCAGCAGTAGAATTGATGGATACATGCATTAAAATTTTGATAATTATTGCCAAATTTAGAGCACTATATCTTTTAGCTTACTCCTTTTCCAAAATTCAGACCTGTAGACTGGACTGTTTAAATTAATCTAAAAAAACTATTAACGTAAAATGGCCCATAAATCTGCCACCTAGAAAGCATTAAACAAATAAAATTATGGATGAATTCCAAGAGTACCCATAGATATAAATTGAAAGGTGTGCCGCCCCCATCACTCCTCCCATCTTCCTCCCTTTGTTCCCAGACTACATAATATCCCACTTTATGAATGTACTGTAATTTATTTAAACAGTACCCTGCTCAAGGATATCATACTGTTTCTGTTTTGCTGATGCTGTCAGTGCTGCAGTAAGCGTCTTTGTCCATGGTGTCTTAGTGAACTCTTGGGAGTCTTTATAGGGTAAGTTTCTAGCAGTGGGGTATGTGAATTTACAATTTTGATCACTATTTTTAGCAAGTTCAGAAAGAATGCACAACTTATGCTTCTGCCAACAATGTGTTTGTGTCTTCTCTCCATACCATGAAATTTTTAACTTTGGCCTATCTGAAAGGTAGGAAATGATATGTTGATTTGTCTTTTATTACTTTAGGTAAAGCATCCTTTCGTATGCAATTTTATATGTCATTTGTATTTTTTCCCTATAAACTGCTCATTTTTCTTTTGGGTAACTCTTCTTTCTGTGAGCTCTTTGTGTAGTAAGAGAATAATGTCTTTGTAAATGTATTGTAAATAGTTCCTCCAATCGTTGCCTTTCTTTTCTTTTGTCTTTGTTCATGGTCACGTTTTTCCCATTCAGAAGCTTATAATTTGATGTAGTCAGATTTGTTAATCTTTTCCTTAAGGGCTTCTGAGTTTTGGTCATATCTAGAAAGTCCTTCCCGTTCTAGAATTACAGATTTGATTCCCTTTACCTAAGATTTTTAGAATTCTGAGATTTATCTTGGTGGAAAGAGTAAGGGAGGCCCAGCCTTTTCTCTAGTTAGCCACATCTTCCCACTGTCGTTTACTGAATATTCATTATTTGCCCTAGTTAAGTTGCTGCCTCTGTCATACACTGAATTCCCGTGTGTTTTCTGATCTACTTCTGGACATTCTATTCTTCTCTGGTGCCAAACTCTTAGCCCTAAATCTTCATGGTACATTTAATGATCTCTTAAGGCTAGTCTTCTCTCCTTTCTCTGTCTTGTCAGTATTTCCCTATAGTAGCTTCATCTTTCCCATCCGGTTTTCCAGTTACCTGAGATCATGATGCTTTTGTCTAGTAGAACATTTCCTCTTTAATCTGCTTCTTTACTTCTAAGCCAGTTGACACAACTTATCAACCAGGTCTTCTAGCCTTGTGTTTTGATCTTACAGTCACCTCTTAATTAGTCTCTTTACCTTTATACATTCTTTTCTCTAATTCATCCTGCGCATGTTATCAGGTTAAGTTTTCTCTGCTCCCCTCTTCTTCCCTTTTTTTTTTTTTTTGATGAAACTTTTTGCCTTTCATTCGGGAATCTCTACAGACCATTTTCAGATCACCTGCCTGGACTGTCCAACCAAAGCCCAGAGATGGTTCTTCTGTTTCAGGTGTCTTTGGGTGGGGAGCCCTTCAGACTGGCTAGTTGGCTTTTCAGCCACTCTGTTGGACACACCCATGGAAATGCTCCCTGAAGAGCTCTGTGAACCAGAACCGTCCCCGGCACCCTTGGGGCCCTGCCTGGTTCCCAGAGTGTCTAGTTGGGACAGCCCTGCCTGGAGTTAGCGCCCGCAGCACTTTCATCTCTCCTAGTGTCTTTCCTGTAGCTGAATGAATGACTAAACTACACATTTATGTTTGAAGAATAAGGAGAGGGATAAGGAAAATCTCAATTTTATGCCTATAAGAAATAGTATAGATTCCAACTCTTTGAGACATTTCTTGGTGTATACAGAAGCTACATTTTAAAAGTACATGCCTAATAAAGGAGGAATAAAATGAACACTGTTTGATCAGGAAAAGTTATACATTTTTTTCCTTCAAACTTAACAAATCTAATCTGAGTTTAGAACTAAGTGCCCTCCCAACCTAGGCATTCTGAATTACAGCTGTTATTGCCTTGCCTGATGGTTTTGGCCCACCTAGTAAGAGCATTCTGTCAATATGGATATTTCAAAAACATTTTTTAAAAAGTAAATGTTTGAATTCTATAAAAAGTCTTAGGTTGCTATGTAGGTGGTGGGTGCCATCCTTGCTACTGCAGAGGGGGCTCAAGTGGTGAGCATAGCAAACTTTCCTGTGCCCCTCAGGCTTGGCCAGGTTGCTTCAACAAACTGCTCATTGTTGAGGCAGGTCAGCAAGACCTCAGTGCTCTGGCAAGAACTCTTTCATGGGAACAGGGTGTTATCGGCGACTTCTTCCCACACAAGTGTCTATTTTAATCTGCCTGGGCGTCCACGCCAGCTGAGCCTGGGCTGTGCAGGAAGCAGCCCCTCCAGGTGCCATACTGGCTCCCTGGGGCTGGTTTGCACGCAGTTTACTGCAGCCCTCTGCCATTCTCTTTCTTCTTCTTCAGCCACATCCCAGGGAGGAGGATGAGTGCCCACAGATAGGGAATGTTGGCAGACTGCTTGAAAGAGGTGTTTCCAGGCCTGCTCGAAAACCTCTTCACTCCTCTGCCACTTTATTTCTCTCTTTATTTCTATTTGAGCTATACCAGAAGGTAGGCCCCACAAAGACAGGCCTTTACAGTTAGCAGTTCCTCAGCGAGCATGGAAAATGCCAGGGGAGCATCTTCACAGGTCCTGGGAAGAGTGGAAAGTTGAGCCTAGAAGGCCAGAGGCGCTTGTGGCGGTCCTGGACAGCTTCCTTCAGTCTGAACTCACCTGGCAGGTGTTGTCTGGGGGTGGGGACCATCTGGGATTTTTAAGCAACACGGTGGACTGCTCAGACTTGGGTTTCTGAAGGTAGGTGAGACAAGAGGTTTAGAAGGAGGGGAAGACCCTAGTCCACAGGAAAGCAGTGGTGGTAGGAGGTAGTGGCAGCAGGTGGTCTGCAGATGTCTGGAGGGGGTGGAGTTAGGACTGGGAGAACGTGGGGCGTGCCAGAGCAAGCCTGGTACACCATGCAGGTGGGTGACTGGGGGCTGCGCTGCAGCTGAGGGGGCAGACAGTGAGTTCATGCTGGACTTCCCATCTCCCAAACTCCAGGGAGAAATGACTTGGTGACTACTGGAAGGGAGGGAGCTGAAGTTCAGGAAGGGAGGCTGTCTGGGGAAGCTTTTCAGCATCTAGAAGTGGGAGTGGGTGCAAATGTACTGGGGCATTTTGTAGAGCAGTGTGTTTTCAGACTCCCTTTAGCAGCAGAACCTTTTGTTACTCTCCCTAAAAAGAATGTTTTTTACGTGTAACTCTCTGAGCAAATGAAAGCTGGAGTGTGGGGTTCAAAGCCTCTCTCTCCCAAAGACCCCTTTGGTCCTGGCAGAACTGGAGCAGAGAAACACAGCAGCCGGTAGATAAGTAATAGCTAGCCTTGTCTAGGGCAGAAGGGACAAGCATGTTGTCCATGGTCACAGGGATGTACGTCCGTACAGTTTTTTCAGAGGACACTTTGGTAATATCTGTCAATAATCTTTGACCCTGAAGTCCCACTTCTAGGAAATATTCTTACCAAAATACTTGGCACAAGTACATAAAGATATAGGTACAAAATGTTCATTGTCATTCTGATAAATTGTGTAAATATTCCAAATACCAATGAACAGCCATATCATTTAGCTGTATAATTGAGCATATGTTAACATGGAAAGACATCCAAGGTGAAAAAAGCACAAATCAGAACCACATATAGTCACATTTCTGTTAAAACAAATAGCAAACGTATATGTATATTTGTATGTTATTGTATATTTTGAAGCGATCCAAAACTGTATACCACTTGTTAACAGGTTATCTCTGGAACACGGGATTAAATGGACTTTCCTTTTCTAAGCCTTGGGTTTCTGTCATTTTTTAATTTTTTCCCTCAAGTACCTGCAGTATCGTTTTTTAAAAAGTGATTTTAGGCCGGACTTGGTGGCTCAGCCTTTAATCCCAGCACTTAGGGAAGCCGAGGTGAGTGGATTGCCTGAGCCTGCAGGTTTGAGACCCACCCGGGCAACTTGGCAAGACCTCGTCTCTACAATAAATAAATCAGCTGGGCGTGATAGCACGCACCTGTAACTCCGGCTACTCGGAAGGCTGAGGCAGAAGGATCGCCAGAGCCCAGCTGGTTGAGGCTGCGGTGACCAGGAGCGTGCCACTGCACTCCAGTCTGGGCTACGAAGTGAGACTCCAACTCAATAAATACATAAATAAATAAAAGTGATTTTAGAAAGAGGAAGCCTCTGGAGTTCACATGGTGGGAGGAAAGAGGAGAGAGCTGGGAAGGGCCAGCCTTAGGGTGAGTCGGCTCGGACAGTGGGACATAAGGTGAAGGCGTGGAAGTTTTGAGGAGAAAGAAATGGAAGACTGAATCAGATGCCACTGAGAGGACAAAAGAAGTGACTGTCAGAGTTGTGAGGAGGTCAGCACTCATGGATCCAGGAGGCTCCTTTTGCTCCTAAGTTACTAGTACACAAACGGAGGGCAGTTGTTGGCCAGCTTGCATCTGTACTAAAGCACTTATACTGAGAAAAAAACCAAAGAAAATTAGGGCATGATTCTCAGACACACCCACCTAAACCCTGTAATGTTTGCTCATGAGTTTGGTGACACAGATACAAATGGCTGTCGTCCACGGGAAGGATGATCCGAGGATCACCCCTAGCAGTAGTATTTTTGTCCACTCTTTTAAAAAGCATAACAAGTGGGACCACAGTACCCTGACCTTGCCTTGTTTGTATGATTTTTCTCTTTTTTGACCTAGTCACCTTTTTTAATTCCTTCTAAAGTTGGCTGCTGACTAACATTGAACACAAAGGCAGGCCCATTTAGAGCTTTCTGCTTTCACTCAATTTTGGGCCTGTCTCTTTTCTTTTGGCTTGAATGTTTCCCAGTCATCCTGGCTTAGCAGGTGCCCACTTCTGAATAGCGTGTTTTCCACGCACCAGGAGTTCTGTGCTATTTACCTCCACCAACTAGGGCAGTTGAGCTTGCGGAGGGGCCTCCCTGTGGGTTGCATGGCCCCTTTTGGCTCAGCTGCCCTCCAGGTGGTTTGTCATATGCCTCCTTTTTTTAATTATCTGAAGACCGTCTCCTTTCCTGAAAGTTCACCAGGTAAAGAATGGGCAGCCCTTGAGATGTGGGGGTTTTCAGAGGTCAGCATCCTAAACATGGCCCACTTACTTCAGAACTCAATTTTCTTTGGGGCCAGGTTATTTTTGCCTTAAAAACTGGATTATCTTTCTTCTAAATTTCTCTTTTATATATATATTTGTTTGTTTTTACCATATCCTTTCAGGCACATGTGATGTGGTGTCTTAAAACTATATATAGTTCTTAAAACTATATTTTAGTTTCAAAACTTCCTTGGAACTTAAATTCATAACAGTGTGTTAGCACACATGCCATCCAAGTATAATGATTTCGGAAGTCCAGATGGTTTCTGTCCACATATGTAGATCAGAGCTGAAACTTAAAATAATTTTTAAAAAGGATGCTCCCTTCCAAGTGATTTGCTGTTCTCATGAATACCAGTTACTCCTGCCTAGAATCTGAGATAAGTTATCAGATGACAACAAGAAATGTTCAGCTTGCCATTCATTCCCTAGAATAAATGATTGATTTTCCATACCCTGCCTCTGTGTTTAGAGCTGTTGATAAATAGTGAGCAGGCCCTGGTGGCCATCTGATTTGCAAGGTGTGAGACGTAACTGATGGATCGCCAGGAAGGGTGGATATTCTCTCTGCATAAGCAGAGAAATGATGAATAACAAACATGAATTAGCACCATCTGGGTTGAAATTTCCCACTAGAGATGAACGTTTATTAAAAAAAAAAAAAAGATCATTGACAGTTTCCCTCTTACGCCCCGACATTTTACTGTTAGAATAGATGAACTGAATTGGCTTTTAATTTTTAGTCTCAGCTGCTTGTATTCAAAAGCTCATCCACTTACTGACTTTTTAAAAAATGTATAGTAGCAACTAGCAAGCCATTGATTTGATCTTAGGCGAGGGATTTTGTTCTTGTTTTGTTTTTATTTTAGTAGTGACAGGGGAGCATGGATCTCTGCACAGCTAATAATAGCTGTGAGATGGAGTGAATGATCTGCCTTGAAAATGAGCCTGACCCGAAAGCAAGGAGTTTGCATGACTGTGGGAGAAGAGAGCCTGTACCTGCTGAAACATTTCCAATCGCTTGTAACTGCTTTAAAATTTATGAGCAGCTCTCTGGAAATTAGTCTTTATGTTAACAGGTTCAAGCAAGCATCAAAACCTGAGCTAAAATTAGCCCTTGCTAGCTGGTGAAGTCTCCCAAATGCCTTGGGAATGACTCAAATTAGATAGAACGTAGTATTTCAGCAAGTTTTGTTTGGCATTTGTCACCTGATATTGGTATAGGTTTGTTCATTCATTCAACACACATCTGTGAACTTATTTGCCAAGCGTTCATTCTTTCCACAAATAGTTCCTTTTTAAAAATGTCTTAAGCTGGGCTCGGTGGCTCAGCCTGTAATCCCGCGCCTTGGGAGGCTGAGGTGAGTGAATTGCCTGAGCCCGCGGGTTCGAGACACACCTGGGCAACTTGGTGAGACCTCATCTCTATAATAAAATAAAAAATTAGCTGGGTGTGGTAGCGTGTGCTTGTAGTTCCAGCTACTTGGAAGGCTGAGGCGGAAGGATTACTGGAGCCCAGCAGGCTGAGGCTGTGGTGGCCGGGAGCAGCCACTGCACTCCAGTCTGGGCGACAGAGTGAGACTCCAACTCAAAAAAATAAAATTAAATAAATAAATAAAAATGTCTTAATTATTTTTAAAGATAAGGCCTGTCACCCAGGCCTGTGCAGTGGACTGATCGTGGCTTACTGTAACCTCCAATTTCTGGACTTAAGTAATCCTCCTGCCTCAGCCTCCTGAGTAGCTAGGACTATAGGTGTACACCGCCATTCCCAGATAGTTTTGTAATTTTTTATGGAGACAAGGTCTTGCTGTGTTGCCCAGGCTGCTCTTGAACTCAAGTGATTCTCCCTCCTCAGCCTTCCAGAGTGCTGGGATTGCAGGTGTGAGCCACTGTACCCAGCCTATAAATACTTCTTGAATGCCTGCAGTGTCCTATGCACTAGCCAGGAGTGGGGAGACATCTGTGATGAGGCAGACACAATCTCTGACCTCACAGAGCTGAAGTTGACTTGACTGAAGAGCAAGAGTTTACATGTGTGATCCTGCGAGTGTGCTAGGCATGGAGTCACTTTGCCTGCCTGACTTAAAACTACCTAGGAAAGAACTGGTCCCCACCCTCTAGGGGTGCACAGCCTCGTCAGGGACAGACACATAAAACACAGTGTTCTAAGAGATATTATAGAAATGATGGCCAGCTCTGGGGGTCGTGGAGCAGGAAAGCCAGGTGTAGCTCATTCTGTGAATGCTAACAACTGCCTTCTGCCCCTGCAGCATGGACAAGGACAGCCCAGAGGTCCACCAGGACCTGAACGCCCTCAAAACCAAGTTCCAGGAGATGCGAAAACTCATCAGCACCATGCCTGGCATCCACCTGAGCCCTGAGCAGCAGCAGCAGCAGCTGCACAGCCTCCGGGAGCAAGTCAGGACCAAGAACGAGCTCCTGCAGAAGTACAAGAGCCTCTGCATGTTTGAAATCCCTAAGGAGTAGAGTGAGGCTGGCTTCCAGGACTGCTGGGAAGGCAGGGGCATGGCTGTCTCCCCGCTGGCCCTGCCCTCTCCTTGGAGTGCGGTTCCTCCAGATCTCTCTCTGAGCGTCATGGCCGACTGGGGGGTGCTGCTGTGCTGCCTCGTTAACACAGATTGTGTGGGGAGCCAGCGCCAAGCTTGGCTCCGCCAGGCTTCCTTGTATATGTCCATATGTCTGGATGCATAATAACTCGAGTGCCTGCTTGGATGTCAGAACGTTCTGGAGGCTGGGGAGGGGGAGGAGGACTCTGCTCTGCCTCTGGGGAGGGGGCCATCTGCTGTGTGTCCGGACCACACCAGCAGATCTGAAGAGCACAGTCGGAAAGGAGGCGGCCTCTCTCTGCTTGCTTCCCTCTCCTCCCACCCCCACGACAATCAGTGCGTACCAGGTACATATTGTTCCTGTTAACAGCAGTTTCATGAAACATTTGCATGGACGAATTAAGCCTGTGCTCATATGGCGTGGATTTAAATGGTAAAAGGCTGTGAGAGAATGAACATTGTCTTGAAAGGCCGGAGGGTGACTTTTTCTCTTGAAACAGTTTGATTCCTTTTTTGTCTGAGCCAGTGAGTGGCACTGTATCTGTGAGGGCGTCAGCGCCAGCCCTGCCAGACAGCCCTTGTCTTCAGGTTCCCTGCCTCCTACACACTTTCCTCACCATTGCCTTCCCCTGTCACCATGGGCCAGTGCCTGAGAGTGGCCAGCTACCTCCCGCCACAGGTCTCCCCAGGGTGGTAAGGCACCCTACTTTCTACACAGGCTCAGACCAACTTTGGGCAAACAGATAGTTCCTCTCTGGCATTTCAGATTCACATCTCCCTGGATTAAAAAGTGTTTTCCCCTCTGACCTTCTCAAGAGTCTGCTGCACTTACTGCACTGAAAATGGGTTTACAGTGCACTTTTTGTTCACACAAAGACAACTCCAAGTGGCAGTCCCTCAGCCACACTGGAAGATGTTACACAGCCACAGCTCCTAAATGTTTATAAACAGTCCTCATTCTTCCCCAGCACCACTGATGTCTTCCAGGTGCGACCTTTTGTTTGCGTGCTCTCCCCTTGACTGTTAGATTGAGGTAAGAGCAGTTCTTTCCCTTGCCTCTTAAGGGTGAGGTGACAAGTACCTGAATATTGTTTGAGTCTAGAATTAGGCACATAACCTGTGCTGACCATGCAGGGACTTAGCAGACGCTTGCCAACTGACCTCGTTGGCAGGAGTATTGGCTGGAGATGTTTTTAGCAGGAGTCCCAGGAGTGGCGGCCTGCACCACCTGTCACAAGGTGGCTAGCTGTTGGGGGCCCAGGATGTGTGAAGGAGGAGATCAGATTTCAGCGGTGTTGGACAGAAAAGCAGGCTCTGAATGTAAGTGGGTGGCTACCTGTTAGGCCAGTTCTACCTTGGGACTGTTCATTTAACTGAATCAGTTATTTCCTTGGTGGGCCAGTTTTAAGGCTCTGACCAAAAACCACAGAACACATAAAAATACAGACCATCAAGGTCTTTCTGCAATGCCAGGCTGAAGTGGAGAAAGGCTCCTCACAGTGGTAGAGGGAGACAGACCCAGTGTTTTGGCTGATGACATCACTCAAATGTGTAATTAAAAGAACTGGCATTTCTCTCAGAACATCATGACTTTTGTGTTGAGACATTCATAGTGGAATGGCCCTTGGATAGTAGAGAAGAAAATGTTCCTCTCACTTGCTCGAACACAGAATGAAACCTCTGCTCCTTTTTTTTGTTTTGTTTTGAGTTAGAGTCTCACTCTGTCGCCCAGACTGGAATGCAGTGACCGCTTCCAGCCACCACAGCCTCGACCTGCTGGGCTCTGGCGATCCTTCCGCCTTAGCCTTCCAAGTAGCTGGAATTACAGGCGAGCACTACCACGCCCAGCTAATTTATTTATTTATTTATTTATTGTAGAGATGAGGTCTCTCAAGTTGCCCAGGCAGGTCTCGAACCCGCGGACTCAGGCAATCCACTCACCTCGGCCTCCCAAAGCACGGGATTACAGGCTGAGCCACCGAGCCCAGCACCTCTGCTCCTTATCTCCCTCTGCCCCAGCATGTGCACCTGCTAAACCAGTGTAAAACAGAGTAAGTCCTCTCCCAGGAACAGCATCTGCTTTCAAGGGCAGTTTGCAGGGTGGGTCATCCCTGTGCTGCCTGTGATTGTGTCTCTTGGTGATTTGAGGAGGTTCAGTCCTGGCGGGGTGTGGCCCTCACCTGAACAAGGTTGAATTCCCTCCCCAGGGCAATTTCGAGTATCCCTCACAGGGCTGAGCACCCTTTTGAAGCCACCAATTATTTGGATTAGTGAGTGGCAGGCACTTGTGCTAAGTACTTTCCAAATATTGCACTTAATTCCTACAGCAACCCCATGCAGAAGGTGTTCTAAGTCTTCCTCTGGGAAGAATTTGAGGCTTTGCAGACCTGCCCCAAGTTTGCAGTTACTGATGGCCGAGAGTGCTGGGCTCCAAGTCTCAAGCAGGCGCCTTACCACTAAGAGGGAGACGGCAAGGGGGGAAGCAGCGTGGGACCCCACCGGGGGCCAGTAGCGCTACCTGAGGCTGTGGGTATTTTAACTGTTGGGCAGTTGATACGGCAACCCGGGAGCCAGAGAATGAGGCACCCCCACCACCACTGGCCTCCTCCCAGGTGGGTCTCAGGCTCAGTGTCTACAGGTAGAAGCAGGGCCCAAGTGACAGACCCCTCCAACAGTCTGAGAGTTCAAGTTTGACGACGTCTACAGCCTGGCCCACACTGAATCTAGTGACGAAATGTCTAGGCATATTTCCAGTGGCCTCTCACTGAAGGGGAAATGAGAATGTTCTCTCAGAAAATGAGGCCCTTGGTGATTGGGCCTGAAGAAAACCAAGCGGGTAGATGACTAGCAAGGTTTTGTCTCTGGGGAGACCCTTGAAATCCTTTGTATTCCTGGTTTTCCAGGGAACCATTCCCAAATAGAAAAGCCTGGTCTGAGAGGCCCAGTCACCTGGAGCTGTCTGGAGCATGTTCTCCATGACAGCTGAAGCTATTTTCAGACTGCTGGGGTAATTTTCCAGTTCTGGGGAAGGCAAGTTCTAATTCCATGGACGTAGAAACCTTTTCTCTCTCCCCACCCTTCCCCACACCAGCCATTTGTGAAAGCAAAAACCAGTTTTCCATTTTAAGTTATTTTATTTTATATCAAAAATCCAACAGTAACATTAAAGACCTCATACACACAGTATAAACACCTGGATAAGATTTTGTTCATGTCGATGTTGACACCAGAACTACTATTAAAGTGCAAGTTTTATGTTGTTTTTCTTTGTGCAGTTTCACTCACACACATGTAAACAAGTCAGTTGCTATGAATTGGCCCACACACCCCCACCCCCCTTAGTTTCGGGAGGGCAAAGGCTTTGCGGCAACCCAGAATCACAGATGAGATAATGCCCCGTGGGTCCTGACCCTCGAGCTGGGCAGGACGGTTTCTTGAAGCCTAACAGCGGTCGACTAACCACATCGCCCGCTCCCCACCCTCATTCTTAGGTCTTGGAAACAAGACCAACCCACTCTGCGGGGCCCTTGCGCCCCAAGTCGCGGGCGCCAATGGGGGAGCGGGGGGGCTCCCAGTCTTCGCCCTTCTCTCTCCTTCCAGAGCAGATGACCGTCCCTCCTCGGTGGGGCGGCGCCTCCCCAGGACGGGGGCCGGGTGGCGGGGAGGGAAGACGCCAGTCCGAGCTCGCGGCCCGGGGCGCGCGGGGCCGGCCGGCCGTCGGACTTGACCTTGAAGCCAAAGGTCCTCGTCAGGTGGCGCGGCGGGGCTCCTAGCTGATGACGCAGCGCTCCTTGTCCTTGGCCTGGCTCGCGCCGCCGGCCTTCTCGCGAATGTACATGAGGTCGCTGTGCACGCTGGGCCTGCGCGCGAAGGGCGCCACGATGCCGAAGGCGTCGCCCGGGTCGCCGCCGCGGCCGGCGCGCAGCAGCCCCTTGCTCCGCAGCGCCTTCTTGTGCAGCACGTCGCAGTACTGCACCGACACCTTGCGGTGCAGGTCCGGGCTCATCTCGCTGGGCAGCTTGGCCATGGCGAAGAGCGCGCGGAACATCTGGTCCAGGCTGCTGTTCTTCTTGGCCGAGATCTCGAAGTAGGCGCAGCGCTGGGGGTCGTCGCCCACCAGCCGCTCGATCTCACGCCGCTCCACCTCGCGGTAAAAGTCCCGGTCACCCTTGTTGCCGCAGATGACCAAGGGCACGTCCACGTTCTCCTTGGTTTTGTTCTTGAGGCAGGACTTGGTGTCGAGGATCTGCTGCTTGAGCCTCTGCACCTCCTCGAAGGAGTCGCGGTTGTCCAGGCTGAACACCAGGATGAAAACGTCTCCTGCAGGGGGCAGAGAGCAGAAAGGGGACGGTGAGGGGCCGCCGACGGGACAGGCTGGCGCGCCGGCCTCTCCGGGCGCCCCTGGCCCCGGGTCCGCCCCGCCCCGCCCCGCCCGCGCCGGCCCACGCGGCCCGCGGCTCACCTGTGAGGATAGAGAGGCGCCGCATGGCAGGGAACGGGTGGTTGCCCGACGTGTCGAGGATGTCGAGCTGGTAGACCTCGCCGCGGATGGAGTAGAACTTGCGGTGGAAGTCCTCGATGGTGGGCGTGTAGGCGTCCTCGAAGCGGCCCGTGAGGAAGCGCGACACGATGGCCGTCTTGCCCACCTTGGACGAGCCGAGGATGACCATGCGGTAGCAGTTCTTGGCCGGGATGCTCAGCTCCGCGTTGCTCGGGCACATCTTCTTGATCATCGCGGCCAGTTTCATTGGGCGGGGGGCCGCAGGGCGGACGCTGGGCCGAGAGAAG
>NW_007048943.1:98657-101893 GCF_000164805.1 Carlito syrichta
ACCCGCGCCGGGCCCCCGCGCCGCTCCCGAGCTCCGGGCGCGAGGACGACGAGGCCGGGCCGGGCTGCGGCTAAGGGCGCGCGAGCTCTGCGCTTCTCCCCTGCACGGAGCTCCGACGCCGCAGGGGCGTCGGGCTTCTGGTCCTGGCTGTGCCTCTGACCTTCCGTGACTTCGGGCAGGGGCCCATCTCCGCACACACACGTGCACGCTCGCTTCTCGGTTTCCCCAGGGAATGACAGTAGTAACCCAGGAAGGGCAGCAGCGTCTGCTGGGTGCTTGCGTCCGGATGCATTTCAGTCCTGAGAACGGAGCCTCCTCCGCAGCCTCCCGGCTCCCGTCCCCGGCCCGGGGCAGGCTCCCGGGAGGCGCTCGCCGGACCGACGCGGTGTTTCGGGGCCACCAGCGCTGAGGCCGGCGCCGCGCGTTCGGACCGCCAGGGGGCAGCAGAGGGCCCCGCGCCGGCAGGGCTGGGATGTGGCGAGGGACGGCAAGGTGGGGTGCAGGGAGACGGGGCGCGGGCCTCGGGGGCGCTCTGCTGCAGATCTCAGCCTGCTCCTTTCTCCCAACCAGAGATGCTCTGTGGCCTGGAGGATTCTGCGGCCACGGGCTGCCCCCAGGGCCAGGGTCTCCCCTCCCGCCATAGCATTTTGGGTCTGCCCAGTTCCCTGAGCCATTTTATAAGTTGAGGAAGCTCGCACTTAAAGCCAGAGTGAGCCCAGAAAGGCCCTGGGAGCAGGCACAGTCTCCTGTCTTCTCTGGGCCCGTTTCCTCTTCTGGAGGATGGTGCTTCGGTTTTGAGATTGCAGATGAGAACGTGCACCTTGGGAGGGCGGGGCCTGGTAACAACAATAACAACAGTATTGAGAGGGGAGTGGAATTGAGGGGTAGGAGAGCTCTCAGGAATAAACCAGGTTGATCAGTAACCAGTAGTGGGTTGATACTGCTGACTGGAGCAGGCTGTCTGGAGTTTATGCGAAGCACTGTGGCTGGCTGCAACAGGCAAGGCTGAGCTGTGTCTTGCTTTGGCCACGTCTGATTCAGACGCCATTAGCTGGCACCACCCACTCACCTGGGTTATGGTGCTCCTGGGCAGTGACCTGGGTGTCAGACCCCCCAACCACCCACCCACCCAGGTGTCTGCAAAGGGCCTGTGGGACCTCATTCGCCTAGGGAGGGCCTCTCAAAGGTCATCTCACACCCTTGACAAAACAGCATCAGCTCACCAGGGCCCCTACGTGCCCCGGAGAATGTTTATTGAGTACCAGGCACTAAGTAACGCTGTCCTTCCTCGCGGCAGCCTTGAGGAGTAGGAACTATATTACTCTCTCAATTTTTCAGATGGAGAAACTGAGACAGAGGGAAGTAGCTTGTCTGGGGTCCCACACCCAGTAGCTGCAGGACTGAGACTTTGGGTCTGCGGGGTCAGGGGCAGGATGGGAACCCTGGCTGCAAAGCCCTCCAGGCCACAGGGCCGGCACTAGACCTCCTGGCTAACCGCATACTCCCCTCGCTCTGCCTGTGGCCCATCCCCACCCCCATCCCCACAACGGTGCTTGCTGCAGGAGCTGCAGGGTCCTCAGCTCAGCTGGGCCTGATCCAGAGTCCCTGCCTCTCCCGGGTCTCACTCGTACAGTCAGATATTTCAGACACACAAGTCATACAGCAACACCCAAAGGCTCGCCAACCAGACCCAAGGAGTGTCAAAGACCCCAGGACTGGCTCAGCTTTCTAGTGTCATCCTGCAGGAGCTACTTGCAGGTCAGCTGGGCTGGGCCCCACTCTAGGTTCTTGCCCCATTGATGCTCCCCTCCTTGCCTTCTGAGGGGTCTGTGGGAAGGAACCGATCTCTTGCCCGGCACAGGGCTGCTGTGTGCAGTGGTGCCAGGCATTCTGTGAAGAAGGGGCCAGTGGAGGGTGCAAAGGGGGACAGTCAGGGAAACTGGCCGGCATCAACCCCGAAGGTGCCGCCTTCCTCTGCCTCTCACTGTGGCACTGCTTGGACCACTGGACTCTGACTCGGGAGGACCGATGGCCGAGACTGGAATGCAGGGGGAATCCCACATAGCCATACCCTCCTGGGCCTCTAGTTCTGGGGGAGGGAAAGTTGATAAGAGTAGCAGGTCTGAGAGTGCCAGGGGCAAGGATCATAACCCAGCTCTCTCTGTGGGGCCAGGGGCCAGGACCCATCCTGGATTCAGAGCCACCACTCCCTCCCCTGGCCAGTGTCAAGGCTGAGCCTGGCATCACTCCTCCAGGCTCCTTACAGCTAGTAAGTGTCAGTGGCAGGGACTGACCTAACCTAGGTCTCAGCCACAGCAATTCCTGGTAACTTCTGGGCACATCACCCTGCCCTAGAGATTCTGGGTTATGAAGACCCGAGCCTGACTGACATTCCCATGCCCAGTGCCCCAAAGTACCTGCGTGGCTCTGGGACTTCACTCTTGTAAGAAGCAAGCAGAGGTTACACTTCTGGAGCTTGGACTGCCTTGTTTCCCCCCTCTTGGCTGTTTTTTTTTTTTTTAAGGGCATCTCTTTCTTCTTATTGCAAAAGCAATAAATACTCTCTCTTTTAAAAAAAAAATCCAAGCCATTTCAGAAAGGAGCTATGTGAAAGCAGTGCTGGATTAAGGTCTCCTGGCACAGCTGGGACAACCGAGCCAGGGGTGTCCCACCTCCCCTGCTCTCAGCCTCATGGAAGAAGCCTAACCAACCACCCCACGCAACTTTATTCATCCACGTGTCCTTTCTTCTTCCAGGTGTGACTACACTAAGCCCTGTCTTGGCTGACCTATCAGAGTGGCCAGGGGGGGCCCAGGGTCTGAAAGATAAGCAGGGCAACTTGCAACCCACAGAGCCGTCAGCCAGTCTGGCCCCTGTGGACACCCCGGCCCACACTGGAGGGGTTGTGCAGCCCCGTCTCCTGGGTCCTGCCAACCATTCCAGCATTTTTATGTTGCCCAAGCTTATGATGGTTTCATGCTGTTGTGCAACAAATAAATTCCATCTTCTGTCTGCTTGGGGCAGGAGGTGACACAGCATTGAGGAGACCATGAGCCTGTCTGTAAATGTAATTTCCTTGCATTGCAGCAACTTCCCTGCTCGGGTGGGATAGGAACTGTTTAAAATATTTGATCCAAGCTGGGCTCCGTGGCTCAGCCTGTAATCCCGCGCTTTGGGAGGCTGAGGTGAGTGGATTGCCTGAGTCCATGGGTTCGAGACCCGCCTGGACAACTTGG